>NC_137694.1:122831721-123128004 GCF_964034855.1 Anser brachyrhynchus | reverse complement strand
GGGAACGAGTTAAAGCGTTTCAGTAGAAGAGGACTAACCCTGTTCAGTAGGTCAGAGGCTGAAATTGTTGGGTCTGGCATACATAGCAAGTTACCAGGGCAACGCTGCACTCTGTCACCAGCATAATGCAGTGCCCACACAGCAGCATTTGCATAAGCCTGTCCCACAGAGATCGCTCATGAAGGGGTGGCACTTTGAAGCAGAAGCAACAAAGGCCACTAGGCTTATGATAAAAATGTGAACTCTCACAAGAAAGTGCCTGCCTTTGTTTTTGATTAACAGCACAAACAGTGGCACATCAGGTGGAGCTCCGGCAGGTGCTAATAAAGTTACCTAATGTCTCTTACTCCTTAGCCCTAGCTAAAAAGGCTGCACTCACAGGATGGAGACAAAGGGGAGAAATCAATGTCTTTAAAAAAAGAAAAAAAAAAAGAAAAAAGAAAAAGAAAGAAAGAAAGAAAGAAAGAAAGAAAGAAAGAAAGAAAGAAAGAAAGAAAGAAAGAAAGAAAGAAAGAAAGAAAGAAAGAAAGGAAGAAAGAAAGAAAGAAAGAAAGAAAGAAAGAAGTAAAAGCCTTGAAGTCAAACATGATTAGCATTTCTGTGATTTTCCCCCACATCACACTGCAGTCAGAGATCTACTTGTCATCATCTCAGCTACCTTATGTCCTTGATAGTTCAGCATGATATTTACAGAGAAAAAAGGAGGAGAAAAACTGCCATGTCATTTTCCAACAAAAAAAAAAAACATGTGGTGTTGGTTTTGCTGAGCTAGAAAACATGCATTTATATATATATATATATATATATATTCTTAGCATTACATTAAATGTGTTTTCTAACATATTCTAACATTATTTCCTGGGAAGGGATCACAAATGTCACTGTTTTAGGGGATATGAAAAACAAACAAACAAACAACAAAAAAAAATAGAAATGTATTCTGTCCTCTGTCTGTTCATTGTGTTTTTAAAAAAGAAATGATCTTTAAAAAATAAATGATCCTCTAAGACTCTGTACAGAAGATGACAGTGGAGAGAATATACCTTCTAGTGTCTGATTGGTTACTACAGAGAAAATGTGAATAGCAATGAAAGTGAACCAAAACCACAGTTTAACAGCAAGACATTTCTTTGTCCTCACATTCGTATATGAAATTATAATGTTAAAGTGAAAATGTGGCAGGTTACAATATTTTGTCAACAAAATATTTGTTATCAAGACCAATCACATTTTCTTTTGCCAATAAGCTATTTCTTGTTTTAATGCACTTCTTTACAGCCATGCACCATGGGTGAGTTCTCAAAACCCTGTCCTTTGACTTTAATTATAGAAAGCTCTGTTTTTCAATTTATGTGGGAAACATTTTTTCCTCACTTGTCTGTGTGTCTACATTTCTATAAATACTGAATGACATCTGTGCTCAGCTCTCGCTCAGGCATGTCCTACTAAGTGATGACACCATCACTACACTCATGGCATGATGGGATCGCATCTGCTCAATCATTCCTTGAAGCCCCCAACACCACCATACAGTCAAAGCAATATAAGCCCAACACCTTTTTACTTATTTTGGTTTTGTAATATCTGACAGTTGTTCCAACTGCAGGTGTTCCCCTAACATCTATGACAAAAATTAATACAAAATTCTATTGGTCTATTCTCCCACATGCCCGGTGACAGGACAAGGGGGAATGGGTTAAAGTTGTGCCAGGGGAGGTTTAGGTTGGATATTAGGAAGAACTTCTTTACCAATAGGGTTGTTATGTATTGGGATGGGCTGCCCAGGGAAGTGGTTGAGTCACCATCCCCGGAGGTCTTTAAAGACATTTAGATGTAGAGCTTAGTGGTATGGTTTAGTGGAGGACTTGTTAGTGTTAGGTCAGAGGTTGGACTAGGTGATCTTGGAGGTCTCTTCCAACCTAGACGATTCTGTGATTCTGTGAAGTCTTAAAAAGAAAGTACTTTGGTCATTTTGATGCTTCAGCCACGTCCTTAATCAAGATTAAAAATAAAATAAAATAAAAAAAATTTACAAGAATCATCCCTTTTCATATTATGAACTTTTTAGTGCTATGAAGTTAGTGGTGAGATTGATGAAAATGCTAAAGCATGGTGGACATTTCACAGATGCACAGCTGGGGAAAAAAAAAAAAAAAAGGAAACCTTTGAGAAAAGAAGCTCCTGGCTGACAGCACTGAGCGGAAGAGTGGGAAAAGTCAGTGAATACCAAATAGTATGGGTATGGTCCATACCCAACACTGTGAAAGTATTCCTTACCTCAGAGTTCTGACTTTTTTTTTTTCTTATCATATATCCTCTCATCTGTCAATCACCTCATGATCTTCTGACTGACAGCAGAAGGCAATCTCTTTACCACAACTCTGAATGATTCTATTAGTGAGAATTATTTAATAACATGGTATGTTTTATCTCTGCCTATCTTGGTTTTAGGTGATCTCAGTAAGAAGCTAGAAAGACTAGAAGGAACTTGAAGAAAATGTGTAGGTAGTTGCAAAGGGAAGAAGAAGGTAAGCCACAAATGCCCTTTTGTGGAATGTGAGTATACTACTAACGTTCTTCTAAACACGAAACTGAGATGTGACCATGATGTCAGTATTAATGCACATACACAATGCTCCAAGGGAGCGTGGGTGGTAGAAAAAAGACTGTTTTGATTTTCTTTAAAACAAAGTAAAATCAGAAAATGTAAGACAAAGAATATTGTTTTAAATTGTTTCTCTATAGAGTGACGAAAATTGCAATAGAAAAAAAATCCCCAGATAATTAAACTGAATTATATTTCTATTACATGTTTGAGGAATGAAGAATTTTGTATTCTTAAATTCACTGCCATTGTGAGCATGAGTATGTTTGCCAACATGTCGGTGCTGCCTAGGCCCTCTGTGTTAGCTAATTTTCTTCTGATGGTTGTCTCTGATCCTCTTCCTTTCCATTATCATTTGTCACCAGGTAGGTAAAAGCTGATGCTTTTTGAGCTTGATAGGCTGCAGGTTCAATACCAAATTGCCTGCTGGTCAATGTAGTGAACTTTGAAGGCTGAGCTGCAACATTACATTAGCAAAGGAGTGCTGATTTGTTTTTCTCTAACCCAAAGGCAATCATTATAAATCTAAATAAAGATATTTCTGGTCTGTAGGAACTGTAACACTGATTACTGGGGATTTTTGTTTGTTCGTTCTATTTTTTTCAAGCTATTAATCAAAACTTGCCTACTATCTCCAACACATTCTTCATCTTGGTTGGAGATTACAAATACAGTAACTCAAATTTCTTTGGAAAGCTTATAGTTCTACACCTCAAAAAAAAAAAAAAAAGTGTTTTATTCTTTCAAGTGTAGAAAAAAACATTTGTTCTGCATATACATGCTGAAGATGTTAGAGTTTTGTATCTCAGATCACCTACAGATTTCTTTGTTCTTTGCTACATTCCTTTTCTCCGTCTAACCACCACACTGGTAACAGGGCTGAATGCATTCTTATGACATAATGGGATTTTTTTTCAGTTTCCTGGTAGAAGAAATAAAACACAAAAGAAAAAATGGGTAGTGGAATGACTTTGATAGAACTGTCTCTGATAGGTACTTCTCTTCTCTGGATTTGTTTGTTTTTATGTCAAGATTTTTTAAAAATAACTGTGAAAATGAGAAATTATTTAATATATCATGTCTCTGAGTGGGGTACTCATTCAATTACTCTAAGAATTGTTTGTTATTGCTTGTGATCCTGCTGGGCAGTGTGTATAGTTCCAGCTGCAGCCCTCTGAGGAGAGCACACACTACAAAAGTCGTGCCATGCTATGACATCACTGTTAGAAGAAAAAAGAAAAAAAAAAAAGACATCCATAACCTTCCCTATTAATTTCATCAAAGCTTTCAGTCTCCTTCTGAAAGTTTCCAAAGACTTAACTAGAAACAATTAGAAATGGTAAACAAACAGAAAACAACAACTTTAGTCACTGTTTTTTTTTGTTGTTGTTGTTTTTTAATTCAAATAATCCAAGGTTAAGTTAAAAAGACAAATCTTCAGCAGAAAAATCCGCTTAGTGGCAAAACAAGAGAAAATTCCCCTTGACCAAGTCTTCTGGCTGTATCGATATCATGTGCCCGTGGGCATGTTTCCTAAAAGGACATTATTTCTTTGAGGCCTTGAATTTTTTTCTCCTAAGCAGCAGAACACGTGGGGAACTCCAGCTAATAAAGAATGCAACATCACGTCTCCTCAGCAGCACCACTACCGGGAGCGCATTAAGCCTGTCCTTTGCTCTTCACAATTGCTTCCCACAGAATATCAAATCATGTTGAAGGTCTCAACACTTATCTTCAGTGCTCACCAAGGCTATATCCAGAGAGGTGAACACAGAGCACGTCAGAGCTTCTGTGTCCTAATAACATCCTGCCTTCACACAGGGATAAGACTGGGGCACGTGGAAAGCCCCATTTACCACTATACCTAGGTTTTTGTAGGAAAGAAATCTGCATGTATGGAGGAGAAGAAAGCAGTTGCTTCAGATGAAAAGCAAAGCAAGGCAATGGGTGTAACTATACACCAGACACAGGACTGAAAATTTCAGACAGCTTTTTCTGGCACTTGAGACTACAGAAATAATGATGACAAAAAATGCAGCCCAATAAGAAAGATGTGATTTCATCTTTAGCAAAACTGCTGACACAGATGCATGCCTATTAAAGAGAGAAAAAAAATATGACAACAAAATAGGCCATTTAAAGTTCTTTAGGAAAGACAAAGTGATAAACACTGCAGCTGAGGCCAGCTTGCTCTGCAGCATGCAGTGCTCATTATATTTTACACAGTTTCACAGTACTTTACATGATGGAATACTTAACAAATTCTTTTTATAGACACAAATTATTCCTGTAGTGACTGAATACTATTACATTTTAATTAAGAATACTTAAAATTACTGGATAATAGAAAGTGACAAGGATTTGTACTTCCGGGCTGTCACATTTTTCACACCAAGAAGTACACATTTTTTCACACCAAGAAGAACACATTTTCAACACCAAGAAGTAACAAAGAAAACACAGTTTAAAATGCTTCTTAGAAAATATTTCTTTCTAAAATGCAGTTTGGAAAATGTTTCCAATTCCTAACCTGCATTTTAAATGAGCTGACATCATTGTAACCTGTAATATTCAAGTCATGAGATTATTAATTATTCATAATTCTATGAAAAGTGCTACTAAAATCAGCCAAAGCCGCTTGTGTGAATGAAAAAATATAGAGTTGGAGGGTTTTTTTTTGTTGGTTGGTTGGTTGATTTGTTTCTTTTTCTTGTAGTAGAATTCAAAATAGCTCTTATTTTTAAATGTGAACATTTTGTCTGCTCAATTTAATATCAAAGCTTGATGCAGACAATTAAAACTGGACATACACAAATGAAAATGCAAATTTGAGCTTTGAATAAAAGTTGGAATCAGAACAAATCTTTGGGTTTTGAAAAGTTGTGTTTACCTTTATAATACTAATTACTGCAAATAAACATTTCTGGAACCAGAACTGAGAGTTCATCAGTTGACTGCAAAACTGTGCTAGAAATGTTTTGGGTAGACTTAGGCAACTGGACATAAGAGAAGTACCAATACTTTGAGTTGAATGTCTGATTCTTTGTTTTTCGCTTCATAATAATTTCTGGGAACCAATATAGTTCTTATGTCTTTTCTAGGTTGATTTCAGTTTCTTTAAGTAGACTTTACCATGAAGCATTAATTTGACAAAAGATGACCCAGTCAGCTAAAAAGAAAGCCGTGATTTGAACTGAAGGATTAGATGCACACTTTTCCAGTGTCACTTTTCAGTTGATCAGATTTGAATTATGAACTACAAAGGAAAAAAATGAGATGGTTAGAATTAAGGACTTTTTCTTTTCATTAACAAATGTAAGATTGCAGGAAAAAGTACAGAGCAGCATGCTATATGCTACACTATCACTTTAGGATCTCTTAAAATTTGTATCACAACTTGAAATGCCTTTTGCAGATGCCTCCTTGTTGCAACTTCCTTTAAACTCAGATCTGTTCATGAACTTTCATTGAAGTATAATGCCAGGAAAAGTAAAAGACTTTTTCTCTTCCAGAATGACATATAGCCCTCTTTCCCACCCTTTTTCTTTTCATTCACCTAAGCCACCAGTTTTACCTCCCTGGTGTTGCAGATCAGTAGAAAAAAACTGCAAGGGATCAAAATGAACAACCTGTGCAATCAGCACCAGTTTGGGATCATCCCTCCTAAGTAGCTAACCTGGGAATATCAGGTTATAAATCCTAACCGTCTACAAGGGTTATCCAGAAAGTTTATAGGCTCTTAAATTGATTAAAGCAGAACTTAAACCAGCACCCACTTACAAGGCTTTCAATGTAAAAAATAAATAAATAAGTAAATAAATAAATAAAAAATTATAAAGCTATAAAGCTGCCACGTGCTCTGAAGGCCAAGAAAGTTTGAGGCCCTGATCAGCATGTAACTGAATAATAATATATCTGTGCCTATTTAGAAACCAGACAGCTAGAAAATAACCTCTTGCCACACACTGCAACACAGACGCATACCCACAGAACCCATTAAAAAAAAAACAAACTATTGTCTCTTTCTTCTTGTGTTGGGTTGGCCCTGGCTGTGCCAACAGTCATACTCCCACCCAGCCACGAATGTTCTGCTCTTACTTCCTTCCTTCGCTCCAGTGTGGGCTGTCCATGGGACACAGGGAATACCTGCTGGGGTGCCATGGGGCATCTCCACCTACTCCTCTGACCTTGGCATTCCCTCTGTTGTTTCTCACTCTTTTTGCTCCCTCCTCCTCTGCCTCTCTGTCATTTCTTGCCCTTCCTGATGTACATTCTTCCAGAGTAGCCACCAGCTTGGCTGATGGGCTCAACTGTGCCCTGTGATGGGTCTATTTTGGAAGGGGATGGAACGGGTTGTGTCAAACAGAAGGCAGCCCCTGATCTTTTCTTAACAGAGGCCATCCCTGCAGTGCCCCCACTGCCAAAACCTTGACACCTACACCCAGTACACTCCTGCATTTTTGTGTTATTAAAACAACAAAGTCTTTTAAAATTTACTGAAGATCTTTTCAGCTCTGGCAGTTTAGTGTTATGTGATTGGGCAATTCAAATTGTAAAGATTAAAAGATTATGGGAGACTAAAAATAAGTAATTCAATGTCGTATTTTTTTCCATGCTGATATCATTCTTGTGGTTTTGTTTCATTTCTGCAAACTTGCCATCTGAGAAATTAAATATACAAAGCAGTCTGATTTTTTATGCTGTATGCCCTGAGCAAAAAGTGGTCTGTGAGTAGCCATCCTATTTCATGGCTATTTGTACATGTGAACATGTTTTATGTTTCATTTCACAGTAAGCTACTGAGCAAACACTTTTCCATGCATTCTCTTGTATTATTTTAACAGCCTGCCTGCAATGTTTCTGCCTTGTTTTTTCCACTGCTGCAGTCTCCAATACAGATAAAGTTCATCCCAATATCTGAACATGAGGAAAACCACACAAATTCCCTACACTATGCAGAGGCAACTGCCACAATTTCTTTTTAATCTTTATGTAGGATCTTAAACTGGTCAAAAAAGCCTCTCACAGTGCATCTTATCAGGGGGTGTGTTCCCTCCCCTCTGTATAGAGAAATTCAGTTCCTGTTTGTGGTGGTTTTACAGCAGTAGGTAGCTTAGTACCACCACACTATGCTTTTGCTCTCCTTCCTCAAGAGAACAGGTGGACAAGATATAACAAAACAAACAAACAAACAAACAAACAAAAACTCATGGGTTGAGATAAGAATAGGGAGATCACTCAACAATTAACATTATGGGCAAAATAGCTTGGGGAAGATTATTATTATTATTTTTTCCAACTGATATCAGACTAAAACAGTAAGAACTGAAAGCAAACTAAAAACACCTTCCTTCCCTCTCTGCTTCCCTTCTTCTACCTTCTCCTGCCAAGTGCTATAGGGGAATGGGGAATGACGGTTGCGTTAAGTCCACAACACTTTGCCTCTGCCTCTCTTTCCAACTCATGCTCTTCCCCAGCTCCACGTGGGATCCTTCCCATGGGATGCCATCCTTCCCGAACTGAGCCTGCAGGGGCTGCCCACAGGCAGCAGCTCTTCCAGCACTGCTCCCACACGGCTCCGTACCGCGGGGTCCATCCATCCCCCAGGAGCAAACTGCTCCAGCACGGGTCCCCCACGGGCGGGCGGCAGCTCCCCCCAGACCCCCTGCTCCTGCGTGGGCTCCTCTCCACGGGCTGCAGCTCCGGCCCGGGGCCTGCTCCTGCGGGGGCTCTCCATGGGCCGCAGCCTCCTCCAGGCCACATCCACCTGCTCCACGTGGGCTCCTCCACGGGCTGCAGCGTGGAGATCTGCTCCGTGTGGGACCCATGGGCTGCAGGGGGACAGCCTGCTCCACCAGGGGCCTCTCCAAAGGCCGCAGGAGAACTTTTGGGGAACTTTTCCTCTGTGCCTGGAGCACCTCCTGCCCTCCTGCTGCACTGACCTTGTGGGCTGCAGGTCTGGGTCTCACTCCTCATTTTCTCACTTCTCTCTCCCAGCTGCTGCTGCACAGCAGATTTGTCCCTTTCCTAAATCTGGTCACTCACTGGCTTGGCTCTGGCCAGCAGTGGGTCCCTTTTGGAGCCAGCTGGAGCTGGCTCTGGTCTGACACAGGGCAGCTGCTGGGCTTTGCTCACAGAGCAGAGCTGCAGTCCCTCTGCTACCAAAACCTTGCCACATAAACCCAACAGACAATTGAATACAGCTGCTTGACCCAGTAAGGACTGCAGCAAAATCAAAGTGAGTTGTCCGAAGTGCTTTATCCAGGAACACAGGAAATTGCACAGAAACATCCCCAACCTTTGATATATCAGACAAATAGAGGGAACCAAAACTAAAGGTGCATTTCTAATAGGTTCTGGTGCAGCCTGCAGATACCTCAAAATGAAGAAACACAGCTGAGAGAAATTCCTAAGAAATGCTCTACTAAACCACTCAGGCGTGCTGCAAACAGTAAGGGAGTATACACCTGATGGTTCTCAGGACCTGGGTAGATTATGAAGAGACGTGAGAGATCCTACTTCAAATGTTCCAGTTATCAAGTACGTGGGCATGCAGCTCTTGTTAGGTCTCAACTGAGGATCTGACCCTATTCCTTTTTTTTTTTTTTTTTTTTTTAATCAGTACTCCATCCAGCATAAAGCATAAAGTTTGTGCTTCACTGGTAAACACACTCCCTCTTCTCTGGGATTAACTTCTGCCTTTGGAGTTGGACAATTTGGAAACTTCTTAATTAAACTCTGAGTGCTTATACCCAGCACAGTACTTGACTTAGAGATTACTTCTTCATTATCTAACTTGCCAAAATGCTTAAAAAAAAAAAAATAAAATAAATCATCAAAACATAAAGAAGAGGGTATAAAGCAGAGGAAGAGGGTCAGCACGAGCATGTCTGCTGCCATTCACCTCCAGCAATTGTATTTAGTGAAAATATTGAAGTACACAAATGTTAGGTGTGAGCGTTAGTTAGAGATGAACATAACTTTTGACATCAGTAAAAATCAGAAAAAAAAATATGCAAGATTTGGAGTGTTTCACTTTCACATATCTATTTATCAGCAAAAATGTAGGGAGGAGATTTTTGACTATAGCATTTTCCTGACCAACAGTTTTCAAAGTTATGTTTACAGTCCCCAGAATTTTTTAAATCTTTACTTTCATCAATATGAAAAATGTATTTTCCTGTTTTTGCAGACAGACCTGTTCAGACTCAAATATCCAAATCCTATTAAAACCATTCTCTCTTTTTGTTAAGCCTGAGATCAGTATGGTCAAGTAAAACAGCTGATGCTTAAACACAAGTTTCAGAAGATGAAAGAGCAGAAGTCAAATATAATACCAGTGAAGTTGGCCAATTTTCTTCAGGTGCAACTGAGATTATAATACCAGTTCTCAGGCTAGGACAGATTTTTTCATGACAAGCTACCCTTACATTATTTCAGTTATAAATTCTCTTTGCAGAAAAGAATAAAAGACAGCATCAAGGACAGAGGTGCTGGTAAGTGAAAGTGAACAACAGCTTTTTTAAAAATATACAGGATATTTTTATTTAACTTCTAAAATTCCAGGGTAGAGGAAGTAAACAACATTTTAATGAAAATGTACGTTAGGATGTAGAGGTGAGTTAAAGAAAAAATCCAGAACCATCTTCAAAAATATTAACTACTTGCATCAAAAATAAACAAACAAAAAAGTCCATATGCCAGCTAATCCATGGATTCTCATCTATGAGCTCTTTGTAAAATACATGAAATGACTACAGCAACACCAGAAATGCTGAATATATCTGTGTTTATCCAGGCACAATGTACACAAGGCAGATGTTGGATTGACCTCTGCTTAATGAAATCTGTTTGATGCTTTGGTTGTTCTTCTCAACTCATTTGAAACGTCCATGAGGGAGAAAAAATGTCAGTGGTGCATCTTTAAATTCCAGGAAAAGAGCTACCCACACACCTCGATGGGAGGATGCCAGACCCAATCTAAGACAACACCATGGCAACATTATCTCAAAGCATGTCTCAGACTTCTTTAAATAGTTAATGTAAAAGAAAAAGAATCTGAGAATAATGGAGTTATAACATTGTTTTCCAAATGTTAAGCTACAGCTTGCTGTTTCAGGCAGGATTCAGGAAGAGAATATGGGAAGTGATGCTATCTTATGGATTTCCTTCTCAGACAAATCAGTGACTGGTAGACAAACAAGGGCAGTGAAGTGGGGAGAAGAGGAAGGAAACAAAACTTTAAAAACTCTCAAAACCTCTAGTAAGAAAAAAATACATAATACCAAAGCACTACTGCTCAGAGCATATATAGTAAAAGTGTTTCGCTTATATTGTTAAGAAAACAATGTTGTAGACTAACAGATAGGCTAGAGAAAGGAGTAAGGCATGTCAAGCAAACAATTAACTAAGAAAGCAGCAGAGGGTATTAAAAAGCGTGGGAAGGAAAAGAGTGGCTTTATGAGTTTGATGTAGCTTTCATTGAATAGCTGTATTGGTTTGGAATGATGTACACAGCATGCTTTGAGACATTTTTGGACTATCTATAGTTTGCCACAGCAATATAAAGTGGCATTCAAGAGTAACACTTTGAGGAAAAAGTATTAGTAGATGCCAATTAAAGTTAATATTGTGACAAACAACTGACTACCAGTTTTCTATTCTTAAATTCAAAAGGAAACACTTCACTCTCTGACTACTTCTTCCTTAATTGCCTTAGGAATAAGAAAAATGTCTTGTAATTGCTATTATGTTAAATTTTACCTCTATAAATATACACAACACCATCAAGGTCAATAGATATAAGCAGAATGCTCTATACTTCTATTTTGTCTGAGAAAGGACCTTTCTACAGATGAGAGGGAAAGCATGCATCCAAAAAATAACAAGTACAGGTTATCTACTGCTCTGATGATTTGTAACTCTGTCAAAAAAAAAAAAAAAAATGTTTATTTATTTATTTATTTCTATTTTACTGAAACCGTAAGCTGATAAGTAAGAGGTAACAGGAGAATGAATGTGAGCTCTACTGAGCAGTCGATTATTGCATGGAATTAATATGGAAAGTATCTTAAGGGGGACCTGAAAGCATCAGAAAAGCTGTTTGAAGACATGCAGAGCTATAGAAGAGGGCTTTGTTCTTCAGATACGGTTTTATTTCCTAGCAATATTTATGCTCTTAACAGATGGTGTTTGCTTCTTGAAGCTCCAGAGAGTCAAAGGTAAAAATAGTACCATACAAGAGTAGTGTTTCAAAAGCATTTTTAGAAGGTCAGTTTTCCCTTCAATTTCCCTTCACAAATGTTTCCTCATTTGTCTGAACTCAGTGTTAGCTTTCAGTTTTTACCAGTACGTTCATATAATTGCCTTAATGCTAACATGGAATTAGCTTTAAGAAATCAGACCATGAATGTATTAGGCCATATCTGACAAGTGCAGTAGCAGATATGGATTGGTTTTTCAGGAGTTTAGGATTAAATTTGACTTGAAACCTCTGAGAATAATTTAATTTCTGATACCCTCTCCTTACCTTACCTCCTACTGCCTCACTGCAAAGCAGCAATTCCATTCCCATTCTTCCCTTTCATTTTGATGTAAAACTTGTAGGAAAGAATTGTGATAGTGCCTCCATTTCTTGCAATCTCTAAAATAGGTAGATACAAAACAATGGGTTATACTGAGTTATGAGTCTGGTTGATTGGTGGTGGTTGAATCAAACGAATCACAGAAAGGACAAAGGAACTAAAACAATTATGTAAATGTAAAGTTTTCTTACATATCTTTTTGAAGCTATTTGAGACAGAAAAATCTGCATATTCCCACACTTCTATCATTGTCTATGTTAACATATTGTTTGCACTATGAATTAACACACAATACAATGATTATTCATTAAACATTATGTTCAAAAAATGCCATTGAATTATGTTTGCATTACTGTACCAGGAGTGTCATAGCAAACGCTATTCAAGTTTCCAATCACAACTTACTGAATGTGCAAAACAGATCTACAAGGAGAAAAAGACTAGCCAGTGGAAGTCAGAGGAATGGCTCACAGGGTAACAACATATAAGTGTGAAGCGGTTCACCGAAAGCAATACTCTTTAGCCAGAAGTATCCAAATAGCTGCCTGTTGCAGGTTTCTGCATCAGTTTCTTCATTATATTACTGAGCTAGCACAGAAAAATTTGACATAAGAAGGAACTCTTTTAGAGTCATAGAAATGCAATCCTTGGTTGAACACAGCATTCAGTCCACTGAAGAAATGAAAACTTTTTTTTTTTTTCCAGAGCTTTTTGTTTAATTTCCCACTGTTTCTTTCCTGAGGGAAACATAATTTTCTTAATAACAGTATAGAATTTTTAAAACATTTTTACAGAGCAGTGCTGTGAGTGAGGGTAATGGTTTCTGGCCACAGCCTCAGTAGATGTTAGGGTAGGTGGGGAACTGCTCTGCTGGGTATCTGTAATGGTATGTTTTTATTTATTTATTTATTAGTTTTTATTTTAAAATAAGTGAATCAACCAGAGCATTCCTTACCTTTCTGATGTCAAGGAACAAAAATGATTTTAAGGTAATTATTTTGCTAGAAGTGATTTTGACTTTCACATTAAATTTGCTATTTTCATACTCAAGAGAACTCTCTTCTTGCTTGCACCCTTCTGTCTTTGCTTATGTACAATTGATATAGTAGCAGTTTTTAGAAAGGCTGAAACAAGGTATAGTAGACAAACATCTAACTCATGAACTAATGAACCCAGCTCACTAAAATTTAAGGCATATTCCTGCATGTTGAGGACAATTTATTTATTTATTTAAAGGATAGTGCATATTATGAACATTTTCATACTTTTCCACCTGCTTGAATATTCTCCATGAAATGTTAAGTCTTACGGGCCTGAGGCAGCCCAGGATCCAAGTGGGGGAAAAATCTCTCATATATTAATTCCTGCCTTTTAAGTTCTACTCTCTGCTAAGGTCTTAATAAGATTTATATAAAACCTGGAAGTTGTTCCCAGTTTGGGTCCTTGGAAGCATACTTTAGTTTTAAAGCTGCTCATTTTTGGGTTATCATCTGGGTTGGAAGGTGAAATAGTTGCTCACTTTTTAAACTCCTGCTTCTGCCTTTCTCTCAAAATTATACCCAGCTTTGCAGTCTTGTTCAGAGTCATCAGCCTCATTTCTTGACAAACTTTAGCCTTGCATTCTTTCCAGCTAATCTCCTGTCTTTCTGCATTCACATATCCCTAATGCTCTTAGGAACCGTTCACAACCACACAAATCTCACTAAGAGGCAGAAGTAGCCCATAGTGAGGATCCTGTTTTCATATTCATCCTTCATGCTGAAAGTGGCAAACTCTTGAGCTAACATTACACTGAAAAAGCTGTTAGGAGCCTTCAAATGGAATTTTCTCTTGTAAAAAGTTTGTTTAAGAAAAAGTTTTAATACAAATGTAGTTGAGAACAATTTAAAACAAAAACTGGGAGAAACAGCCATCAAAGGATAGTGCTTTGAGCCACTGCTTTTCATTTTTCATTCCCTCCAACATAAGTTTTCAGTAGCCTATTACAAACTGATTTATATTGGAAAGGTTATTGTTTATCAGCCATTTTTAAAAACATATTTCCTTTCCTTCACTTGCTCCTCATTTTTATTTATTTATTTATTTATTTTTCCTTCCCAGCTTACAAAGTGTCAACACTTCAAACTTCCAGCTGGATGTCATGTGTACCTAATGGGAGCAATAAGATGACCTCACATGGAAGTCTGTGTTGCCATATCATTAGTCTTACTGCTGTTACTACAAGGCATTCTAGTTTTTACAAATTTGCGAGCACTAACACCATCATCTCTGGATTCAGTAGATATTCTGGATTCAAAAAACACTTCAACAAATTGCTTTTAAAAGAGTTACCAGGGGGTGCTTCCTCGTTACTTTTAACATGTATATCTTTTCCACAGCTCTTGGCATTAAAAATTCAGTGTTGCCACTGCTTCTCTACTGGAGTTCTTTTCATGCAAAGTACATTCAAAAAAATAAACAGATGTTTTTTTGCTTACTGATGTTTTAAACCTGGACCTTTTCGCAGACTGTTTCCAGCATGGCCAAGAAAGAGTGGCGGTGCTTCAGGCAAGGAAGCAGGACTTTTCATATTGTCTTTGTTGGTAGAGAAAGAGCTCCTAAATGCTTCCACAAAGGCTACAAACTGGTCGTGTCTTGAACATATATGGAAATCTCTTTAACAAAACATTGTTTTCCAATGTAAGTAATGAGCTAATAACTACTTCTATGGATATAGTCTATCATGCCAGAATCCAAAGGCTTTTTGTTGTGTGGCCAGCTCCTCTTCAGTACAATGCTCTGGGTTTCAGCATTCGCTTTCAGAAGTCAATAAAATTCTCAAAGAAGTCAATAAACATAATTCTTTAATTTTAAGGTAATCTGAAGAAAAAAAGAAAAAAAATCTTTCAGAAGATTTGAAATATCCTGGTTTGCCAGTTGGGACCTAAAATATAAAAAAATTCTGTGTTGAGTGTGGTATCCTGAATGTTTGATGTGTTGCTTCAGCGTCATGTTTCTCTCTAGTATCTTAAAGGAGTTGTGATCCAGAAATTTCCCTTTTACCTCAGCCTTTATTTTCCCATAGCCTGTCAAAATCTTTAATCTTAGGTTAGGTGCTTTTATTTATTTATTAATTTTTTTATTCTGTGTAGAATATCATGTGGTTCAGTAGCTTGCCAGTTCTTGAAAAATAATTGTTCAGTTGTCTGTGAACTAAGATGGATTTTCCAGCTGCCAACGTACTAGACTTTCTGGGATAGTGTGTTGACAATGTACTTTTGAAGTAATGTATGATTTCAAATTTGTGTTTGCCCTTTCTCAGCAGGCCAACTTTGTACTTGTTTGCATTCAAATCTCCCTACAAACTCTTTCCAAAGAAAAGTGGTACCAATAGAATCACAGAATGGCTTGGGTTGGAAGGGACCTTAAAGATCACCTAGTTCCAACCTCCTACCATAGGCAGGGACACCTTCCACTAGATCAGGTTGCTCAAAGCCCCATCCAACCTGGCCTTGAACACCTCCAAGGATGGGGCATCCAAAGCTTCTCTGGGAAACCTGTTCCAGTGCCTCACCACTCTCTGAGTGGAGAATTTCCTCTAACATTTAATCCATATCTCCTCTCTTTTAGTTTAAAACCATTCTCCCGTGTCCTATCATTGTCTGCCTGAGTAAAAAGTTGCTTTCCAAACTGTCAAAGCAGTCAAAGCATTTCCATGTCTGAAGAGGTCATGAAACAGAGATAAGTGCAGATGTGACGACCACCATATTGCCAGATACTGGGAACAGAGCCAGGGTACTCTCAAGCTAAAGGCAAAAATTTCCACAGCTTTTACTAAAGTGTAAAGTTGCATATGCAGGATGGTGGCAGAATTAAGTCCCTCATGAACTGGGTTCCAAAGTGAGTATATAACAGTCAATTTAAGAGATGAAAAATCTCATCCCATGTGTTAGATAATCTATTACTAGCTGGGGATATTGTATGAGCGTGCCACAAGATGTCATGCATTATATCAGCATGAACAGACTCAGAACCTCTAAAATTTTTCAGCTTCATGTGCTCAGCAATTCAGGAAAAATCATATTTCTTTTTAATAAAATGCATACATATTTGGACAAGCACATATATTTTCTCCTTTTGTCATAAATCAGCCATTTTCTTTCAAATGGGTTTTAGTTTGTTTCTTTCTCCTGCTGAGAAAAAAAAAAAAAGGCAAAAAAAAAAAAAAAAAGCTTGGTCTCTCTTCTAGAATACCTCTTTCCTCTATTTTTCTGGATGAACTCAGAAGGGTCCTATGATCCTATGATTTTCCTGTACCATGTCATATTCCTCATCATTCTCTTTAAATCCACAAGGTAATACAACAGTTTTATCCTTAAGATAAACAAGCAATATTGGAAAGAACCTTTCTCTAGTCATTTGAACATTAATTTTTATGCCCAGCTGTTGGTAGCTTCCTGAAAGGCAGATGATAAAATCTATACCACTAAAAATCAAAAACGTATTCTAAAGTGTCAGCAGAATACTATCAAAGCAATATGCTTTCAGTAGTCTGGAATCCTGAAGGGGAAAAAAAAAAAAAAAAAAAAAAAAACCTTTAATTATGTATTGATCTTTGGAAGTTTATCAGACAAAAACCTTGTATCAACATATGTAGAATTCACATCAGTACACAAATATCAAACCCACTGAATGTTTTAACGATGTTCATAGGCCTAGCTGTGTAGCTGACTCTCATTTGCATTTAGGTTTTCTCATTTGTTTGAAAAATGAAAAATACTGCATTAACTCCAAGCCTGACTGAGCTCAAATATGTACCCTAAACACATTGTGTGGCACTTAGGCAGCTATGTTGTAAACAGAGGAAAATGAAGTAAATTAGATGACTTGAGGTGGTAGGAGTTTACAGATTTCACATGCAAGATTCTTTTACACTCTACAAGGGAAATATACTATGCTTTGTTGTACAGTATACCACTATTATGTATCTGGGTGTATTTCACATGTTCAGTACAAAGTTAAAGCAACTTTCAGTTTGACTTCACTTTAAACAACCAACATGGATCCAGAGAATAGCCAAAAAAAAATAAGAATTTTAACTGTGACACACTGGTGAACTGAGGTCCACACTCATACAATGGTAGCCTGTGAGAGGTAAATTACAGAAACAACAGCTATTGCAATCTCTGAAGTTTCTATTTGATCAACATCTATGTAGCAGACGATCCATAACAACCTGTCATTTATCAATAGTGACATCCTTCACCTTTGCCTCCAGAAAAAGAACCATACTTGGTTAGTTTACATAATCCAAGGAAAAAGACTGCTCGTACAACTTTTGGCGTGACTGATGGCGGACACTTAGTCTGTCACATACCTGTCCATGTTAGAAACTTTGGAAAGAAGACTGTGTCTTCCCAAGTTTTTTGCACTGTGGTAAGGTGATAATGGGTGGAAAATTAAAACAGTATTAAAGCTGGGGGCAATGACTTAAAGTACCTTGTATGCTGTTGTTGTGGGTTAGAGCTGGTTGGCAGCTAAGCCCCCTGCACAACTGCTCACTCACTACCCCCAAATGGGATGGGGGAGAAAATCAGAAAATTAAAGAGAAAAACTCAGGGTTGAGAGAAAAATAATTTAATAGGTAAAGCAAAAACTGCACACAAGAAAAGCAAAACAAGGAATTCACTCATTACTTCCCATCCACAGGTAGATGCTCATCCATTTCCAGGAAAACAGGGTCCACCACACGTACCAGTTCCTTGGGAGGACAAACTCCAAATTATTTCTCTTACCTCCTCTGCCCAGTTGTATTGCTGAGCACGATGCCATATGGTATGGGGTATCCCTTAGTTCAGTTTGGGTCAGCTGTCCTGGCTGTGTCCCCTCCCAGGTTCTTGTGCACCCCCAGCCTGCCTGCTGGTGGGACAGTCAGAGAAACATAAAAATCTTGACTGTACAAGCACTGCTCAGCCACAACTAAAACACTCTGTGTTCTTAACACTGTTTTTGTCACAAATCCAAAACATAGTACCATCTAAGCTTCTATGAAAAAAATTAAATCTATCCCAGACAAAACCAATACAGATGTGGAAAAGATCTTGAGATTTGCCAGATCAGAAGGTATAAAATAATTATTTGAATTTTGATAGGTACATGTTCCCCAAATTGGAACTCCCAATATGGATTGTTTTAGAAAAAAAAAAAATGAAGGAGAGAAAGCACAAACATACAGACAAAGCTAGCAAGAAGTCAATTCCCAGGAAAGAACAGTAAGGTCATTCAGAAGAAAATCTGTTATGGCAATAAATCCCCTCAGAATATCTGGGAAATAAGGATGGTGAAAAGCACTGTCTCTCTCCCTGCAGTGGCAGTCTGTGCTATCTCACCACTGAGTCAGATCAACTCAGGAAAGCATAGCACATTACCCACCTTTCTCTGAATGGTGAGGGAGACATCTGCCACAGCAGGATACTTACATAAACTCCCTGTAGCATAATGCAATTCCACTCATGTTTCTAAACCCTCTGTCTTTTGTACAAATCAAACTAGGAACCTAGGTTCTTGTGCACCCCCAACTTGTAGTTTGTACAAGTCAAACTAAGAATCTAGTCATAGTATGAAAAAAATCCTCAGCTGTTCTTTCTCTGAGTGTTTGCATGGTCTTTCTACTGACTGGAACAGTAGCCAGTTTTTGGAGTCAGTTTACGGACATGAAAGACTTCCATTTTACTTCAATAGCCTGTAGGGAATCATTGCTATATCTCTAATGAGTTATATTTTAATCTAAGTCTACTCTAAGAAAACTCATTTCCTGACAGGACATTCCAATTAACTATATCTTTGTATAGTTAAATATGTATCCTATGTAATGATTTCATCTAAGCATCTGGTTATTTCTTTTTGTTTATTTGTTTGTTGTTTGGTTTATTAATTAATTAATTAATTAATTAATTAATGTATTTTCCTGGAGAAGAGAGGGAATGTCTTTTTGAACTGTGAGATTTATTTTAACATGTGAACACTTTGCCATTCTGTCTGCAGTCTGATTGCCACCAGTGCTAAGCAGTGAGCACTGGTGTCAACTGCATCACCCTTCATCATGTTTTGGGAGAGGATTATCACTCAGGTGCACTCACTAAGGTCCCTTTGGATTTTATTATAAATCCTGTATGGTCAAACTTAATGAGTCAATCAGAGTATCTGAGCAGGCAGCACAATTCAGAGACCCAGGGATTTGACTGGTCTTGCTACAATTTAGTTGAGAATAGCCTCTGATGCAAAGTACTTAATTTTCATGCTGCTGCACTACCTGTCAGCTTTCTCCTGTTTTCTCCCCAAATGGCTAGACTTAGAGGGACAAATGGCACTTTATAAAGTGCCAAGCAGTTGTTTATAGAAAACAGTTTTGACAGAAACATTACAACTTTCCTCTGGTTTTCTTTGTGTTCTTTGGATAAAGAAGAACAAACACCTGGTTAGGCAATCATTTGTCATGAAAGAAGACCTGATAACTCAGTACAGAAAATAGTGGAGGCAATCAAGTTTTGGTTTGAAAACAGCATTCTGAACATATGAGATTAATCACTACTACCCACTGGCAGTGAAGCATGTTTCAGACTTGCTCTTGTTTTTTTTTAGTGCTTATGTTCATCTCTAAGAAGTACTACACTTTTGATCTATCATTTTAAAGAAAGATTTACTAATTAGAAAAAAAAATCCACCTTCAAGTCGGAAACTATTAATAATGATTTACCTCTTTATTTAGCTCTCTACATTTTAAAAAGATTTTCACACTTTCATCTTTGGAGGCAAAAATGAAAGTTAATTTACTATCTGAATAAATTTAGAAGGTTTCATCTTTAATGATACCTTAAATAATGCTGTACTTAAAGTTTTTGTGGCAAGCTAACCTAGCCTTAACAAGAGAAATCCTGACTACATAAAACATAAGATTGACTTTACATGCTTTTTGTCCTGGAAGAAATACAGTCTTTGTTACCAACTGCTATGATAATATGTTGCAGTTGAAAGGCTAGTGAGACAAAAAAGAAAAGTCTTACTATTTGGCTGAATTTGTTGCTCACTGTTTTCAGTAACTTCTACGTATATGAAGGAAGAACTGAAAGCCCTCTTGGTTGTTACCTCGATGATGGCTATGACAGAAAGGTGCCTTATAATTGGGCATCTTGAAGCTGTTCCTCACCTATGAAATTTATTGAATTTCTCTTGAAAAGAAAAGAAAAAGAAAAGAAAGGATAAGGAAGGAAGAGAAAAATGGGAAAGGGAAAGGGAAAGGGAAAGGGAAAGGGGAAAGGGAAAGGGAAAGGGAAAGGGAAAGGGAAAGGGAAAGGGGAAAGGGAAAGGGAAAGGGAAAGGGAAAGGGAAAGGGAAAGGGAAAGGGAAAGGGAAAGGGAAAGGGAAAGGGAAAGGGAAAGGGAAAGGGAAAGGGAAAGGGAAAGGGAAAGGGAAAGGGAAAGGGAAAGGGAAGGGAAGGGAAGGGAAGGGAAGGGAAGGGAAGGGAAGGGAAGGGAAGGGAAGGGAAGGGAAGGGAAGGGAAGGGAAGGGGAAGGGAAGGGAAGGGAAGGGAAGGGAAGGGAAGGGAAGGGAAGGGAAGGGAAGGGAAGGGAAGGGGAAGGGAAGGGAAGGGAAGGGAAGGGAAGGGAAGGAAGGGAAGGGAAGGGAAGGGAAGGGAAGGGAAGGGAAGGGAAGGGAAGGGAAGGGAAGGGAAGGGAAGGGAAGGGAAGGGAAGGGAAGGGAAGGGAAGGGAAGGAAGGGAAGGGAAGGGAAGGGAAGGGAAGGGAAGGGAAGGGAAGGGAAGGGAAGGGAAGGGAAGGGAAGGGAAGGGAAGGGAAGGGAAGGGAAGGGAGAAAGGAGAAGAGAAGAGAAGAGAAGAGAAGAGAAGAGAAGAGAAGAGAAGAGAAGAGAAGAGAAGAGAAGAGAAGAGAAGAGAAGAGAAGAGAAGAGAAGAGAAGAGAAGAGAAGAGAAGAGAAGAGAAGAGAAGAGAAGAGAAGAGAAGAGAAGAGAAGAGAAGAGAAGAGAAGAGAAGAGAAGAGAAAGAAAAGAAAAGAAAAGAAAAGAAAAGAAAAGAAAAGAAAAGAAAAGAAAAGAAAAGAAAAGAAAAGAAAAGAAAAGAAAAGAAAAGAAAAGAAAAGAAAAGAAAAGAAAAGAAAAGAAAAGAAAAGAAAAGAAAAGAAAAGAAAAGAAAAGAAAAGAAAAGAAAAGAAAAGAAAAGAAAAGAAAAGAAAAGAAAAGAAAAGAAAAGAAAAGAAAAGAAAAGAAAAGAAAAGAAAAAAGAAAAAAGGACATACTCTTAATATTGTTAAAAAATGTGAGGACAGTACTTCGAATTCATTGCAGATAAGCATCAGCCTGAAGGGACAGAACCAGAAATAGCACTATGAAAGACATAGTACAGTCATGAAGCTCCAGAAAAAGCACCCTCAATCTAAGAAAGATAATTGTAAAAGAATATTTTTACTATAATGGTGATTAGCTTCTTCTGGAGAAAACAAAAACTTCTGGTATTGCTTCTTCTTCCTCCTTTCTAATTTCTACAGTGAGGTGGAGAAAAGTGGTTATATACATGTATATATGTTCCATGCAATGGATAAGAGGATCTTCACCAAATTGTCTGAATAATGGAAACTGCACAAGACCTGAATTTTGGTTAACGTTTTGAGTCAGAAGAGGTAGAGCTAGATATATTCAGATCCTGCATACTTGCTATAGCATAGAGACAGATGGCCAGAATACACTATCTAGGGTAATGACATGCTGTTTCCTTCCTCAAATTAATTGTGAGGAGAAAGCTATGCATTCAGCAGCAAATTTGTTACACAGCATTTATTTTTTATTTGTTTTAGAACAAATTATAGAAAGTGTGAAGCTCCTGTGAAAGGGAATGTCCAAAGAATTATTAACAAACACAAACAGGAACACTAAGCCAATACTTCCAGGCACCAGAGTTTCTAGCTCTTTCATGTTTCCCACTGTCTTAATGAACCTTAATGAGAAAAAAAATGAATGTGAGGGCCTCTGAGCTTCATACCTAGGCCAGGATGAAATAGGAATCAGTTTCACTGTGGAAATTCAGAGATTCTTAGTGACAGCTGATTTTGGAGGATGCTTGAGTACACCATGGCCTCTCATACTGTGGCATGGGTGAGACTGGGCTGCACTCATGGAGGGTAGTTGCTTCAATTAAGAACAAGCTGCTGAGAACTGCCTGCAGGAAGCCATTTAAGGCAGAGGAGAGTCTCACGCTTGATTCAGGGGGTGGCCTCCTTCCTTCATCATGCTTCTTCTCAGATTTCAATTTGGACATCCAAAGCTCCAGTAAATATTAAATCTATCTAACACTGAGATGCCAAGTGAAATCTGCCCAAGGATGTTTTTAACATTTGTCCACCAAATGCTCCCTGAGCCATTTCAAAACATTGCACAATTTGTCCCTAGGTCAAGTGATTTTTAATGCTGATCAAACACTTATGTTTTCCCCATCTTATGCTTCAAACTTGGTTTCTACATAAAGTGCCTACACATTGATTTAAGCTTCTAAACTCTAAGTAATTTCCAATATATTAAAATGCATTTTCCTTCATTGCCTTGGCTTATTTATTTGTGAAATGACATCTGAAATGTCTTTATTTGGTTTCTATCCCTTTCATAATGACACCTTTGTTTGATAGGACATTACAGGATGTCAAAAAAAAAAATCAATAATGAAAATGAGTGTAAGCTGCAGCTGATGTACTTATTTCTTAATTGATACATGCTGGACACATAATCCTCAGCTCTTGATTATATTCTTCTCTTCACACTCTACTTGCACTGCTTTTCTGGTTAGAAAAAACTTTTTGTTTGTTTATTTTTGCTTTAAAATAAGCTATAGGTTATTCTTTTTCTGCAAGCACATTAGGTATAATTTTTCTTAAAAATGAAAATATACATTTTGCAACATATACACCAACCTTTACTCAATGGATTATATTACCAGAACACTAATGTTATCATGCAGCCCAGATTATGTGTACACGCATGTACAGAACTATTCAAGCAAGGCAACATACACATCTGTTTGTAAATGATTTTAGAAGGCAAAGCTGTTTCTGTCCTCCTTTCTCTATGGCTTTGTAGCTTGAAAATCAGACTGATTACCAACTAAGCATATGTTGAGTAAAGTAGTAAATCTTTTCATGCAGCTTTATTGTTATATTCAACCTTTTATTATTATTATTTTATTTATTTATTTATTTATTTGTTTGTTTGTTTTAAGAAAGGTTCCTTTCTTTTGCATTTCTATTTTTTCATTCTTTTGCAAACATGTCTGTGTATGTTCTTTACCACTGGATGGTGCTCTCAACATACAATAGATGGCCAATCCCTGAAACATATTAATCTTAAATTCCCTAGATAATCACCAGCAAAACTAATTTCAAAAACTAATTTTTATCAGATTACAAAGGAAACTAAATGAAAATTGTGATCCCCTCCCTGCAGCAGCAAGGAAGGGTGGAGAAGGAATGTTTCATCATATCAGCCTGACAGTCATTCCATGGAAAAGTGTATTTTGTTGAAAAGTATCCCTTTTTTCCAACCCCCCTCTTTTCTACTTAGAGGACAAGAGATGATCAAGAATATTGTCTTCATTTAAAGCCTGCACAGGCATTTCAAAAACAGCTGGCTTTGATTGCTCTATCTTGCATTCCTTCCTGACATTTTCAGTATAGCAATGTGTGCTCCTGCAGCCTGCAAAGCTGAGCAACCTTCTGCTCTGATACTTAGATTGTTTGCAATTTTTAGGGAATTGGGCTTTTGGGGGGAAAGGGGAAGGGAGAATGACAGCATAAAAAATGGCAAAAAGCTTTTCCCTTTTAAGAGTGACAGAGACCTGTCTTGTATGAAAAGCAGAGGGGTGAAAGTAATACAAGTCCTACTATACAAAGAATTTTTTTTCACATTTGTTTTTGCTTCAGTATCAAGACAAGCCTCAAGTTTTGAAGTTTTCTGGAGAACCCCTCCTATGCTTTTAAAAGGTCAAAATAAATTTGTTTTAGGTTGATCAAACCTAATTTGATTTTAAAGAAACCAAAACCTACACTGAGCTTTAACTAATACTGTGTGAAGCAAGTTGAAAGGAAAGGTCATTTTGACTGAAAAACTTTTATTGCTATTGTTTTTAAAAGCAATCCAAAACAAATTTCAAGAGCATTAGGAAACATATGGAAGCAGTCACGGAAGAAAGGTTTCGCAGTTTTCTATTAATTTATTTTTTTTCAGTTGAAGAAAGACAAAACATTATTAAGAAGTTTAGTAAACTTTTTGTTCAAAAGTCTTTATTCTTTTAATGTATCATTTTATATTTACTCTGAGAATAATCTACACTAAATTACTCTTTAGATGGTACCAAATATGTAATCTCCTACCATAGATACTGTTCAGTGTCCGTTTTGAGTGTGATGGATTAGGAATGGTAGACTCCAGTACAGCTCTTCCCTTCATTTGTCTTTCATTTACTGTCCAGTCCTGCTCATTTGTGACCACACAAGAGTACTATTGCAAGTTATCTTTCTTACCATTTTAAAATTCACTCCTGAGCTTCTATTTGCACCTCAGAGACTCAGAGACATGTTGTAGAATACAGGATATCTGTTTATATGAGTAAAATTTCCGCCTTGAATCAACAGGGTTAATGATAAATCTTTGTTGACATCAGGTAACAAATCAGATGTACCTGAAGTTTTTAAGCATATTTTTATGTGCATTTAATGACAGGAATGTGACAACTTTCTTTTTGTCTGATATCGTTATCACAGTTTTTAGTTATATCTCATCAAGGTTTATTTTTAAAAGTTGCCTTTTAATTTCAGCCTGACAACATAAGAGTGTTCCGTACAGCATCTCTCAACACTGCTGAATCAGCAGATGCAACACTTGATACGATATGCATGCTGAAGCTTGAGGTTGCATAATAAACACGAATGCTTCATGCCCTGAAAAAGTAATCACCTGGAACACAGCACATAAACTGCAAGCTAAAAGCAGATTTCCTTTTTGGTTGTCTTCCCCAAGTAGGCATCAAAAATAGCATGGAATATAGTGCATTAAAGAGTATATTACTTTAAGTTTAGATTTAGATTTCTTTTCTAGAGTATAATATTTACAATTGGGCTTACAGGTTTTTGTTGTTGTTGTTGTTGTTTTTCCTTCCACATGATTTAACACAGCAGACTGTATTAAAAACACCTACATTTTCCTCTTTATTAAGAATATCTTTCTCTTTCAAATGGAAAGTCTTTTCTTTACAACGCTTTCATTTCAGAGAAATTATTCACCCCTGGGACAAGTAGCAAGTAAGTCTTTAAAAAAAAAAAAAAAGTTGAAAATGATATAAGTTTGAAGTGAGACACAAGTGATTCACAGTCCTAGTTCTGGTCTTCACGACAGTGTGAGTTTCTTCCTTAACAATGCTACAGAGAGCTTATCTGTGCTTGCTGGAAGTCACATGCATGCGGCATGCACTCTCTTTGAGCACTCTCTGGGGCAGCTATAACACCGAGTTACACTGTGTGGGGATTATTAATCAGAATCTGTCTGACTGAAATAAATCTTTTTAACTGTAACCCATCAAGCCACTAATATCTGAATACTGGCCATCTCATTTTATTTCCTTATTCTCCTTATCAGTATCTCCACAGCCAGCTGTACTTACAGCTCACACTCTTGAAGCTTTTCTCTCCAAGAATCAGTCTGTGCACCTCTCTGTTCCTTTTCTGATAAATTTCCATTCCCCACTGGTAGGCGTGACATAACGCTTGCCTCTTCTCTGATGTCCTTTGGATGTTAAGAGCTTGTGGTTGGTGGACCAGGAGCCCTTAATAACTGTGCAAGTGTATCTACACACAGAACATAAATATGTGCATATTTCTTCCTAATGGGTGATTCTGCCAGTCCACTGCTCTTCACAAGAAGTATTTTATTGATAAAAGAGTTGAGGAGAGGAAAAAAAAAATCTGTCAAACAACTCTGGAGCTGGCCAGTAGGAAATAAAGGCAACAAACAGGTATCATCAGTACTGCTAGAGAGGAAAACAGAGGTCGCAAACATTTTGAAAAAGCTGTGTTGTTTCTCTTGTGTTCACTAGACTTTACTGACAAATGCTGTTCAATGACTAAGTGTGAATCTTTTTCCTGGATAAACTATTGCCCAGGAACTAGGAGGGTGGAAACAGAGGTTGTGTGACAACTGCAAGCTCTCTTGTAACAGCTGCAGCACAGAGAGGACAAGTTCTCTTTCACTAGTAAATAAATAAATAAATAAATAAATAAATAAATAAATAACAATTGAGTAGAAACTAGGAATATAATTGTAGAACTGTCCACCTCTCCACATGTGCCAAAACAAAACACCCACCAGAGTATAATTTGAACTAAGACATGAACATTGGGCCTTGCTGACAATGTTGTATACTCTGTAGCTTTGTGTCACACAGCATACTGTGACTTCATCCACAGTAGAATCACACTGATCCTAACACACACCTAGGGAAACACATCCTCCCCTTTCATTCCTCAGTTTCCCTGATTCATCCTCTGCCAACTCTGCATATGTATTCAGTGTTATTTATATTAGTCTTCAGCATGGAGTGGGTATCCACCAGGCATCCCAAAATGTAAAGACTATTGACACCGCTGTTTTCAAAGCAGAAGCTTACATTGTTTAATCATTGGGCCTATTCTTCTTTTTTTTTTTTTTTTTTTTTTAAAGGAGGATATTGCAGAATCATTTTCATCGTAATCATCTCACTTTTACCTCAGTCTACCTCAGAAACTGTTACTTGGTTATTTGACTTACTGAATCTCCAAAATGTACTATTTTGAGTGTGAAGCTTTATGGACTGTCATAATTATTATGGTCTCAGTATAACTGTGTGTCCAATTAGTCACTGAAATTCTATCTACATAAATGTTTGAAGAGATACTTCCAGTGGGCTTGAAGGAAAAGGACTAGCCAGCTTTCCTCAATCTGAAACTCCCTGAACCGGTTAATTACTGCCATGTCTCATCTCAGTCAAAAGCCAGTAATGAGTTCTCTCATTTATATTTTTGTGCCACTTTTTGTGAACTACATGATTCAGGGTTTCACCCTGAATACTGAATCTTGAGACTCTTCACACTGAAAAATGCTGACCAAAGAGGGAGGAGGAGAGGTGGCTTTTCTCTCCCACTGTAACAGGGAGTGAAATGCAGGAGAAACCCAAGATAGTATAATGGGGAAATACAGATATTATCAAAGCAAAACAACACCTCTGTTTTATTTTATTTTTTTTTAATTAAGAAGTATGATGACTTCTTATGATGGTATCTCCACCATGGTGAAAATAAATGCATTTTGAGGAGAAAGATTAGATCCATCTATAAAAGCTCCACCATGGAGAGATGTTCTATAGAAGGTGCCAAAAGGGTGTAAGCTATATGCAAAGATACAGTACCTTGTGTGGCTAACATGTAAATTACCTTAAAAAGGAGAGGGCCATTTCCAGTTAACTTAATTCTCAATGGAATTAGATAACACATTTTCACCTTTTATAAGTTTATATACTTATAAATCTTATAAGTATAGAACTCTACTATCTGTTTTTAATGTTGTGAATAAATTATGCTGCTTGCATTTAACTTTAGTCTGGCTTCAGATAAGAGAAATTTCAGTGTAACTGGGTAGCAACAAGATACCCACTGTCCAAAACATCATAAACATCATTAAACCAGGCACTGAGGTGCCTGAAAGTATTCTGGTTCCTCAGCACATTCTCCAGAGTATTCAAGAGTCACATAACCAATTCCTATAGAAGCTGCATGGGGCAGGAGGAATGATCATTTTACAATGGTCAGGAGAAGAAGAAGGAGAGAAGTATTCCAGCTTTTGGTGGTAACTGAGAAGATCCTCTGGGACTCAGTGAGATGCTGGGGAGCATGTTGTAAGCAACCTTCCCCAGGGAACATGCATCTCTGCATTCCTTTTTGTTCATCATCATGCCAAGAACAGCACTCAAAATCAAAAGGAGACCATGATGTCACTTGATAAGAATTTACAAAAGAAAGAACATAAAAAATGGCTGCCAAAACACAGAAAATTTTGTGCGCAACTCCAGAAAATTTGTGAGATTCTTGTGGCAGAAAAGACGGGAAGAAAGTGTAACAAAGAAACAAAAGCAAAAAAACACCTCCTGATTGTACCAACTAAAAATGTTGACAGTTCTAACTGCTGCAACACTGGGTCTATAAAGTGAGCTACTGTTTAAGCCTGCAGTATACTGATATACCTAAGAGGAGCCTTCTGACCTTATTAGCATATAAAAACTCCAAAGCTGTTTTGTCTTCATATCATAGCCACTGACTAACTGGAAACAGAAGACTGGAAAAGCAGAATAGATACAACCTGCAATCTTTGCCTTCACAAAATTGATATAAAAACTTCTGAATTCTCACATTTTTTATTCTTTTAACCTTTATGGGACAGCTACACCGTACAATCAGATTACCTTTATTTGCTCAATACTGCATATTTACATGGCAGTAAAGAATATTTGACAACAGCTGAACTAACACATGCGGAAAACTTCGGCAGCTGAAGGGCAAATAATTCATTAATGAAGATGAATGGAACATTTTTGCTATTGTTGTTGTTATTGCCAAATAATGCCAGCTGTTCTTGACAAAACTGTTTGTGAAATTCGAGATTTTTTTTTTTTACTAATTATTTTTTTTTGTGTGTGTGTAATTCTTTTAATGTGAAAGTTGATGATGAGTCAAAATAAACTGTTCCTGTAAAAAGGAGAAAATTCAGGTCCAAATGATTTCCAATGGCTCATAAGAATTATATTTTTGTGATATTATATATATAATATATATGGTACTTACAAGCCAAAATTCATTCAATTCTGTTAAGTACCGCCAGTAAAAACAGTTTCTCTCTTCTGTGATTTTCTATACTGTCAAAAGTAAAAAACATTCTTAATCCAGTAAAAGTTAGAAGGTTCACAGTATAACACCTCTTTAAATATAGTCTTTAGATGCTAGGATCATTTTGGTCACGTCAAAGTGCATCTGATCATGCATTTTGTGCAGCTGGAGGGAAATAAGCAAAAGCTTTACCAGCATTTAGAAGTACCAGTCCTCTCATGCTCTAGCTAAGGCATTGAAAGCTGTCACTAGAAATGCTAAAGATGCAAGTATTCTCTTGAAGAATTTATCTGTCACACATTGACCTCAGAGGTGAATGTCATTTTATCTGTATGAAGACTGTGAAGGAATTTGGAGAAACACTCACCCAAATGATAGGTTCACTTGAGGTTTCTAGAGGCTTTGTTTATATTAGTATGCTGGGGCACCACATGACATGTTGCTGGTGTTTAGTTCTTTGACTGTCTGGACTGGGCACATGCTGGAATGTGCCTGTTCCTGTCCAGGGAGCATGACTTTCTTTTCTACAGGGGTTAGTTACCTTCAGGTTATATCTACACTCACCTTTTGCAGGCCTACAGTCTCCTCCTAGATGTACACAAGTAAGCTAGTGAGGTGAGTGGTGAACCCAATTACTTAGCTCCATGACAAGGAACTTATCTTTTCCAGGAGAAGGAAAGAAGTCAGGGAACAAGGTAAACAATGACAATTCAGTGGTTTCTAATTTTGTTTTCATTCACTAAATATATTAAACAATTATTTCCAACATTATCTCAAAACAGCTGTGTTCAGGTATCTAATTTTACGCGAAAACCTTATCCACATATGTGAGTGAGAACACCACCTTCATTTCAAGTCTCTGCTTATTGGACTCAAAACCAAACATTAAATCCCAGGTTAGTCTCAATCTAAGAGACCTGTAGTTTGACCCTATACCCTCAGTACAGGAAGGTGTGACTATAACCTTATGGTGAATAACTAATAACTAGTTTGCTAACCTGTCACTAGACACGTCAACAGGACTTCAGGATAGTCTATATGTACTAATTCCTAAAACAGGCACTAATCTCAGTATCTCTTGATGCTGTAGGATTGATTAAAAAAATATATTAATAACAATAATAAAATAAAAAAGACAAATATTACCTAGGTTCTGTTGAACAGAAATTAGTAAGTATTCTTTTTTCCCTTTACTTGCTCCCTTCTGTCTTGTAAGATGAGAAATACAGAAATATTCACTTTCAATGTAAAGGTATATCTATTTACTCTAAATATCTTAGTCTAAACATCATCTGTTCAAAATTCCCAGTAATGGCTACAGTTTAACCAGTAATGGACAATCCTCTGAAGGACTGTATTTTCCTTTATGTCTGGTTTAAGTTACTCCTACTTCATCCCTTACAAAGCATCCTTCTCATTTCAACATCTTTCACCAGAGATGTAAACCATTCTGCTTCATTACAGCATTTTCAATGGAACATAAGAACATAAGCTACTGCCTTGTCTTCATTTTTTTTTTTTTTTGTCTGAGTTCTTTCCCCAAGGCTAAACAGTAAATGAAGTTTGTTGTTTTTAGAAAACAAGCTCTCTTCACAAAGGAAAGTTTATCTTATTTTCATGCCTGCAGAATTCAGCCCAGCTTTGTTAAATGTCATGTTTTTATCCCCAGGAGTGTAAAGTGAGAACACCGGGACTATTGACTTAGGTGAAGATTTTGGTATGGGAAACTGCGAACAGGTGGATATATTTACTAGTACTCTGGGGTGTGTAATTACAAGTGGCTTGCTTGACTGCTTCCTGGACATATAACCAGATGAGGTAGTGGCAACCCAGAACTTGCTTCTGACCCTCTAGTAAGATCAGTTACTTTCTGTTTTCCTTTTGGACAACACCTGCAGCACCGCAATACAAATAAATTGTGTAATCAGCACGGTTAATCCTCACATGAATTAGAACATTGTAATGAGAAATGTTGTCTTGGTGACAAAACAGCTCTGATAAGATTATGTCTCCAGCCCCATGTTCCCATCACTGGACCTGCACACTGACTTGCGTCATGGCAGCTTGAGTAAAATGATCCAACCATTTGTTGATGGTGCTTTTATTTTCATTTTTCTGTTGTTTTCTAACCTGAATGACTCTAGTGAATTTACAGCAAGTCTTCAACAAACATTCATCTGCACAACCACAGGGGTGGGGCAGATAAGAAGGCACAGGGACTTCTGAGTTTGCTACTGAAAAAAAAAAAAACACACCACACACACCACATTGCCTCCTAAGCCCAGTATGCCATCACAGCTCCTCACCTGACTACCCATTTGTCCCCGTGCATCATCATTCGTGATGCCAACAGAAGCGGTGAAAGAAAATGCACAACTACTCTTGATAGGAAGAGAGCAGACACCAGAAAGGTACAGCCATGACTATGGTTATCAGTAGCCCATTCAATTATATGGCTTTCTCACCCCGTAAGATTAGTGCCTTCTCTTACTTATTGGGGATCCTTATTTTACTATTGCTTAACTGCACTATATCTACATTAAAAGCCTATACAGTCACAAATACTATATAGTCTTTAGATTTATAATTTACATTTTTAATGTTGTTTTTTTCTTTTGTTTTGTTTTTCCCCTTGGAGCTGAAAATGTATTAAAAGTGCTCTTGAGTAGCCTGTTTCCAACAGGTTCTATGTGTTGTCTCAAAGCAGGTTTCTTAGACTTTTTGGCTTGTGCATCTTTTAAAAACTAATTTTCGTATGATATTTACACATTTCAGAGGCTTGGTGATATAATTGTGAAAGATTTGTGCACACACTCAAGGACATGAAGAGACCTGAGTAGGCAGAATATATGCTGAATCTGAGCTTCATTGCATTTCAGAGGAGCAACCTGGGTGCATGTTTCTTTCACTCTATTGTCAGCCATACTTCGCCCACCAAAGACAAGTACAATATAGCCCATATATTTCCATGGTAAAAATGAAAATACCACCAGATAAATATCTAAGGCACACTCAAAAATATTGTAGAAGAATCTGGAACTTTTAAAAATAATGCAAAACATTGGCAGAAATTTCCTTTCTTATGTTTGTGAGAACACCACTTATATCAGCCTTTACCATTGGCAGCACATAAAGGGAAGATGGCTGGTTTTTAAAGGAAGCATAGTCACAACACCCAGACTAGCAGCAGCCTGGATTCTCCAGAGATTGTCAGTGAGAAGCACCAAAAGGGACTTAAGGCATAAACTGCTTTTGAATATTAAGCATATTTGTTTTCACCCTGGATAAAAAAAAATAATAATAATAATAATAAAAGGTTAATTGCACAAACAAACCATATTACCAGGACCATAAGACCACTTGAATTTACATCCTATTTATTGTTACAGCTGCCAATACCCTCAATATGAAGTGCAGCAGTACTATTTCAAGACATTCAGAACACATTTATGGAATTTTGAATGTGCTAATATAATAAATCCCTGGCCATGAAAGGAAAAGAGGCCTTTACCTCGTTAAATTTCTCACATAAAAATCTCTAATAGATTTGAATGACATATTAGAAGCAATGTTACAGGTAGCAGAACTTGTTAAAATATAGAAAGTTTTGCTTGAAAGGGAGCTCTGATGAAATATCCTTTCATCTTTAAATCAAAAGTAAAAAAAAAAAAAAAAAAGAAAAAAAAAAGTTGTAGTTCTAAGAACAGAATCATTAAAACAAGTGGTCTTTTGGACAATTTAAGGTACCTATTAGAACAACAGCTAGAACAACAGCTTTAAGAAATCTGAGTTCCCTAAGTAGGTTTGGTAATTAACTTTTGTGACCATTTTCTAAAAATAACCTTCTGTTCTCATGTACCATTTAGATTTTGTTGAACTGACATTTTCTAGTGAAATATTGTTCTTTCAGAGTTTTCAGTCGGCTCTCTGAAATTGCTCTGTCAGAGCCTGTATATGTTAGCTTAAAAAGCAAGACATGCAGAGCTGAGCTATTGTCCAATTCTCTTTCCTGTGAAGCAGCTGCTGAATTTGTCCCCTTATTAATACAGCAGTCTGGAAGGGGAAGTTGAAGGATTTGGTAGTGCTCCCTTTAGCATAACTCATATGTCAGTCCTATTTTGGTGTGTGTGTGTGTGTGTAATATTTTAATGCTGTAATATTCATGTAGAACAAGTAGAGTCACAGGGGAAGACATAAGCATTTCATTGCAGGTCCTGGGTGCCCGTCACCCCTGACAGAGGAGGGGTCCTTACAGAGGACAACTCAGAGGCAGACCCTGATTCAAACAGAGTCACTCGCTGTCCATCAACTCACTGTGCTGAGAGTCAAGAGAAACAAACAGATTATGTTATTTGGCTTGTTGGTTACCTACATTTAAATAGTGCTAGCACTGCAAAACATAGTTAAGGGGCAGTTACCTATTCCAAATGACCCTGGAGCTCCATACGAAGATTTTAGTATCATATTGTGATAGTCATTTTAGTATTACAAGTTTCATGACTGTTAGATTGTTCAGGACTGTTTTTAGGAGGGGCTGCAAGAGAGGCTAAACAAGTTTTTATGATATTTCTTCTGTGGGATAAACAAGCTATGTGATCTTTCCCCTCCTTCCCTTTAATAAGATCAGAATAGTATTTTCATTCTTCTTAAAGGCTCCTTCATTTCTTCCTTCACTACCCTGCTGGCTACCACTCACTAAAAAGAAGCATTTCTGCTTGCATCATGTAAGTGTCTGAACCACTTCTTACAACTAAATAAAACTTCTTCATTTAGGTCTTTGGGGTCCAAGTTTCTGTTAGAGTGCTTGACACAGTGAAAGAGTAACAGAACACTTACATAGGATTAAAATGCCAGAATGGTTTTGGGGTAAATTGCAGAGCATTCACAATGCTAGTCAGAATAAAATAAGTAAGAGAAAAACCAGCCAGGAGCTTCCCTCCCTCTTAATCTCATTTGACTGTAAGTCAGTCTCTCAATTCTGTTCAAACATATTTTTGACAAAAGTTGAGTAAGGAGCATTTTCATACTGCCAATACCATTATTTTACAAGTTATAGCCTTCAATTTTGTCTTCCATGAAAGGAATTATAATTGAGGTGAAACTTAATTATATGCTTCCTTTAATCAGGTGTCTTTTGAGTGTTAATTCATCTGGAGGACTATCAATGCTAAAAACAGTTTCAAGCACAGGACCAGCTCATGTCTCAGACCCTGGTTACCAGAGTCATAGTCCTCTCAACACAACATAGTTAAACATGGCCCCAGTGACACCTCAGGAATGCACTTTGCTGTTTGTTAAGTTCAGCCCTTTGACAGCACATACTTGACAATGAACCAGCTTTCTGTTGAGTGGCTGCTCTAACAGCACTGTTTTATAATGCAGCACATGTTCCTGTCATCCCCATATACCTGTGTTCCAGCTTCATTTCTACCTGTGCACCCCTGTGCCAAACTTCTGAACTTTTTAGGTTAAACATCACTGTGTATTAGGCAACATGTATAGTGAAAACTAGTTTTATGTAACATGAATGAGAAAACCAAAGTTGGTCACTAACTCTGTTTGGAAGTTATTCCTTCCAGAAAACAAATTTTAAGATGAATAAAGTCTGGAAGAGGACACCCCAGAACCTGTTTGCTGGAATCAGGGAAAGGTGTTTCTCCTCATGAATCAACCTGCAATGCTTACTAGATATTGTATTATTTGAGAATTTAATCTTTGTGAAGTGTTAGGCTGAGATTTTCAAAGCTATGTTTGAGATTCAAACATTCAGTTCCCACCGAGATGAAAGTTGGAAGCAGTAAGTCTTTGCATGATTACCACAGCAAAAGTAGTCAGAGGACTGTGAATGGGGAGGGCATGGCTAAGACAGGCAATAGCATATGGCTGACAATACAGCAATAACAGCAGTAATGTTGATATAATTTACCACAGGTGATTTTCTGGAACAACAGGCATCAACAAACAAATCCAAAACAAACCAGCAAATCCAAACAAATCCAACAAACACTGTAGAGATGAGGATTCCATATGAAGAGGCCACTCAATCATTCTTCATTGGATTTACCACTGGCTTAATTAACAAAAGCAGAATTTTCTTGGTAATTATTTTAAGTTCAGAATTCAGCTCTATGTCAGTTTCCTTTAACATTTATTTTAAACATATTTAAACATTCCTTAAACATTCCTTAAACATTTAAAATACAGTTCTTCAGGTGACAAGGCCTGATATATACTTGGATGGGAATTAAGTAACTAAGTACTGTCTGCACAGGTCAGTACTTAGTACTTATTACAAATAAGTGCTTTCATAAAGTAATAGCTATTTCCATAAGGCTTAGTCATTATAATTATGTTTATACACTTTTCAATTTATATACAGATCAGTTTGCAAAGTAGGTCAAGTTTGACATGTGGCTCCTCTTTTTCTAAGTAAACAAGAGTAGGTCCAAGACTTTCATAATTGATTATTCATTGCCTTTAAGTGGGTTCTGGTCTGGGATGTGCGCGGTGACCCCGAGCTGCCTGCTGTATTTTACAGCTATTCCTCAGCTTTGAGTTTTCTCATTAAAACCTGTCTGACGCTTTCTGCTTAAATGCAGGTCTCCACTGCTAAAGCGGTACTTTGCCACTGGATGGAGCTCTCAACACACAATTGACATCACGCCCCCCAAACTGCCACATTCATTTCAAGGGCTCCCTAAATACAGAATATAAATATATAATGCTTGGTATAGTGCATCTGAAATAACAGAGTGAAATCCAGTTCTGAACGCATGTAAAAATAGTGCAGGAAAATAGCTGTTCACATTTAATCTTTCAAAACAGGGTTCATGAATTGCTGTTTGTGTTAACCCCAAAGAAATGAATTAAGTGGTAAGACTGAAAATATGTAGTGATGTGTGCAAGGCTCAGAACAGTACATCATACCTGCTAATAACTTGGAAATTGCCATGAGGTATCACCAGGCAGAAAAACAAAAACAACAAATAGATTAAAAGTAAGGAATGTTGCAATTCTGCTCTTTATTTATTCATTCATTCATTTATTTATTTATTTTGCCTTTTCACTTTGGGTATTTGTGTAGTTCATATAACCATAATACTAGGGATGCATATGACTTTTATTTTTTCTCTAGAAGTAGGGAGATGCATTTTTCACATTTTACGTTTACTGAATAGACACAAAAAGGAAGTGTCATTGTAAAGGTCACAAAGGAAGTTTATAATAGATAAGCAAACAGTGTGAGACTACCAGGCACCAGACTTGTGTTTGCAGCATCAGAACTCCCTCATTCTTAATAGTCTTCTAAGAATTTAAACAGATAGAGCTTTCTATCTTCTGCGTTAGGAGAGGTTTTTTCTTTTGCAACTGCTGTTGCACACCAGCCATGTTCATTGTTCATTAAAAATTAATAAATTACGATTCTAGTTAGACAATGTAAAGGCGTAGGTGGAATCAGTAAAAGCTGCAAATTCTGTAAATATGCACTGTGAAGGCTGCAGCTTCTAAGAAAGGAATAAACACATGAGGGTGCTGCATGGTCTGTGACAGCTCCTAACTTTAGTAGGAGCAAATGTGAGGGCAGCAGAAATAATTCTGCACTGATGCACATTTCACCTGTGGCACTTCTATTTCTCCTATTTTTGTTCTGAACTAGTATGGAGGAGCATATTTTAGTTATTTTCTGCTGAAGATTAGCGATCACACTCTTCCCCCCCCCCCCCCCCCTTCCCTTTTCCCTGTGTGGTCACTCTTCAAACTCAGACTCCACTCATTTTTCCTCATGCAGACTTTGCCATTTCCTGATTAGGCAGATTTAAGACTAGTAGATGCTGCACTCATTCTCTTTTATATTGCTAAAATTGCACTTCTGTCTTTGTTGCCATCTTCGATTTTTTTTTTTCCTTTCCCAAGCCCCTGCCTTAGACTTTTGTCATTTTGGTGAAAAGAAAAGCTAAAGAAATTTCACTAAAAATTAAAATTTCACTACCAATTAAAATTCACTCCTGAAAACTTGTCTAATTGAAAACTGGAGTCAAATGAAAGACAGCTGTATTTAAGCTTTTTTTCCATTTCTTTCTATGGAGTTGTTTTCACCTTGTGACCGCTCACAAGGTCAATTTTGCCATTCTTGCCATCCTTAAAATGCACTATCCCCTCACCACCAGTGCCATCTTGCCTTCTAAATTGTATAACCATAAAGAAATTTCTCATTACAGACATATAGAATTCAATAATAAGTCTTTATACTTTGGGTCTGCAAAGCAGAACTGCACAAAGACACATTCAGAACAATTGGGGGCCTGAGGATAATTTGTTAGGACAGAATTATTTCCAGAGGAAAAATTCAAGGTGCAAATGAAATAACTGCTGTTGTAGAGCTGAGAGACCCAATGGCAGGCTGGAGAAGATAGACAGTATATATTTTACAATGAAAGAAAAGAAACTAGAAGAAGCTTCACCTTCCAAAACTGTATTAGGTTTACTTATACTCTTCAGCAATTCAGTTTCAACAATCAGAACACACTTGCTTTGGGAAAATATCATCATTCCAGTTCATGGAAACAGACTGCTCAAGAGCCTATGGCAGCCTCAGCATCCACAGCCACAGAGCAGCAGAACAGCTGGTGCACCATGTTGTTCTGGGACAAACACGAGAACAGGGTGTCCCCAGTCAAGTAAAATGCTTGGTAGCTGGGCTGAGATTAACAAACAATGCTAACAGGCAGCATCTCTTAACCAAGTGAGCACTCCAAAAAAATGTCTATTGTCATTCACAGGAAGGCACTCCCCTTCCCATAGTGTAGTTGAAGTGACTGCTGTGGTCATAGAGCTTTCCTTTAGCTAGCCATCCTGCCTTATCAAAACATCCTCTTACTGAAAACCAAGCAAATACTTTGGTTTATGCATATGAAAGAGTCACGAGGCTCAAGCTGGGGACTCTCCTCCCTTCAGAAAATGTTCTCCCCCATTACTCTAAAAAAATTATGAGGTTCCAGACGTTTTACAGTTTCTTTTCTTTTCACTAGTGGTAGAAAGGTGAAAATTTCCTGTAACAGGGTATATTATATTTCTGAAGGTTCTGAGTAGCATAACCTAGTTATAGCAATGAATAAATAAATAAATAAATAAAACCTTACATACTATTCACTGAAACATAGTTTGGCCGAATATCTCATTGAGCCGCATCAAAACTGTGTTGTGACTTGTGCCAGTGGATCACGTATGCTCCTTGGCAGAGTAGAATTTGACATCTGAAGGATGCATTTTTAGTGGCAGTGTTTGGAATAGTTCAATTACAAACAGTACTTTCCAAGGATACAGCCGCTCAGTGTAATGATTTCATCTGTTTCCTTGGGGGAATTATGTGATGAATCCACACAGAGCATCTGATTGCATTTACCACCTGCAGGTGGTTTTAAAGTCCTTTCTTGTTTATTTTTTTTTTTAGGAATTTTAGAGCTTCACTTACCCAATGGGTCTGATTATGAGTTTTAGAAAGGGTAGTAAATTACATTTCATGTATGGGTATCACTATAACAAAGTCTATTGCTGTATATCACTTCCATAAGTTGTTTACTAGAGAACCCTACCAACAGGGACATATATTTCCTACTGAGGACATTTGGTTATAGGAGAATGTTGAGTTTCTAATGGAGCCCAAAACTACCTTTTAAATAGAGCCCGTAGAATGAACTGTATGGCAATAAACCTTTCTGCAAAATATGTTGGGCTTTCTATGGATTCCATAACACATTTTGAATTAGGTTTATTTGCACTTGTTTATCATGTCTGCTCGCATTTAAGTGAAGGAAGATCTCTCCTTGGTACTACAGCATACATCTCCATCTGTTACTGCACACTCAAACCATTATATAGTATGCAGTTGAGAAGCAGAGCTCCATTCCAACATTTTACACTTTTACATTAGTCTATAGTCTTTGAGCACAAGCATTGCCTCACTTTTGAGATCTCTGACTTAAATTGTTTACTTAGAAGACCTCTATCTAGTCAAAGAACAAAGAACACACAAGTATGACAAACTCTCATAGACCTGTTATTTTCATAATCAGTAGGATATGTTATGTGCATACAAACTTAAACAAGCACTTTAAAATTAATTCATTGATTAAATCCCTACAGGTGTTGTAGTAGGACTTTTATGCAGACTTCTGCAAGGCCTGTAGAAGTAGTTGAACAGGTCTTCAACATCAAGTACACTTTGAACACCAGCTTCCTTTTATTTTGACTCGTTTCACACAGTATCTCTCTGATTTGGCAAACCGTGAAAGTGCAACCACAAAGAAACACACAAACATCTAGATAGTCTGAACATTACAGAATCTTTATAGCTTATCAGTTTGACAACATGTTTTAGAGCCCTCTAGGGAACTTCAAGAGTTGTAATCCTCCAAAGGCAGATCAACAAAACAGGTCTCTTGTAAGGGTGGGATCTTTTTAAAGCACTTTTACAAGAAATGCTTACAAACTTCTACATTATGAGATACAGCAGGAAAAGAATTATGATTAGCAGCTTATATCCCCCTTAAGCTGTTTACTGTAAAAAGCAGTAAAATAGCTGAGACTATAGTTTCCTCTGCTACTAAGCAATGAATGTTGATTTTGATTCTGCAAGTTTGAATTCCCAAATTATCAACTAAGTTTTATTCCATTTTTCTAAAAAGAACAATTTTGACAGAATGTTTCTGCCCATCAGTCTTTTAAAATGTCACTTGTGGGTAAGATTGTACAAGGTACTTCATAAAAATTACAACCATAAAAAAAATCTCCTTTAACAATGCCTTCATAATGGATTACCTCATGTAGTATATTTTCATTAGTTATTGTATTACACATTGAAGATGTGGTATTTCAGTTTATTCTTTCTTCTCATTTGGAAGTCTGGCAAGGAGTGGAAGTGAGAAAAATGATCTTATCTGATTCGTCCCTCTCCATGACAGAGCCACAGGAAACCTAAATCTTGATATAAGAATCTACCCAACTCTCACAGACATGTTCCAAGCAGGTACAACATCCTTCTTTAGTGCAGTCAGTCATTCTGGGTGTAACACACCCTACAAAAGCTTGGGACTAGCCTGCTTTCTCTGACTGCAGGGAAGAAAAAAAAATATATATATATAATAATAATAATTTAAAAAAAAACACTCTGAAAGCTATATCTCCCACCAGGGATTCTCCATGTACATTGTTTAAATCACCTTTTCCCTCCCATGTCAGTTTCCTCTCAGGTGTGTGTCACAAAGGAGCATCTGCAGGGTCATTCCTATCTTGGATGGGAGTATTAAAAAGAACAGGGAAATAGGTTCAAGTTCTCTTCAAGCTCCTCTTTAATTCTGATTGCCCATATCAGTGTGCAAACTGGAGCATTTTTGCCTTACTGGAAAAAGTCAAAACAGGTGGAGATGCAACAAAACAGGTGGAGATGCAACATCTGCTACATCAACAAGCAAGCTGCTTTAACTACTTATTTTCTACATTCATATTTCATTCTCTTTGTGTCATGATACATCTGAGATGGATAAGTCTATCCAGTCACTGGAAATGGAGCCCAACTTGGCTCCAAATCTCTTTTCTAGTAGTCTGTGAAGATACAGTGGCACCTCCAAGCCTTAAGGAACAGATCACGTGCATGGGACAAATGTCCCAAGCCCCATGCCCTCAGCTGTGGGCACAGACACAGCAGCTTGTAGCTTTCAGTTCCAATAAATATAGGCACGTTAGAGGAGCCTCTTAGTGCAATGTAAGAAATATGTCTCCTCCAAAGCACAGTTTGGAGTCTGCACTTGACAGTGTGACACAACTCTTGAGAGAGATTGAGGATGACAAAATACAGACATCTGCATCTGATTTTAACTACAAAACAGTGTAGAGTGACAATGGAGAGAAAGGGGATCTTCTAGGGCATGATTTATCTCATGCTAAAGATGACATTGTTACCGATTAAAAAAGGAGCTAAGGATGACCAGCTGAGATGCACACAAAACACTGTAGTTGTCTAAAGTTAGTGAAGAGTAATCTCCCTTTATTTCTTATACTTTATGAAAGTTGGGGGTTGAGACACACCCAAACTGGCTTTCCCATGGAAAGGAAAGCAGCAGCATGAGGTCAACAGTCATCTATCTGGGCATATTGGGTTATAGCTAAAGAGAGGAGAATTAAGACACAGACCAGGATTCATTACTACTTCTGCTACATGGCTTGTTCGAGTGTACATTTGCAACAATGAGTAGCCCCAGTCTCAGCACCAGGCAGTCAATTTTTGTTTTGCTTTGTTTTGTTTTTTAAAGCAAAGACAAACTGGGATTATAATACACTAATTACACTTCTCCCTTCAAATTATTTTCAGTAGCACCCAGGCCTTTAATCATGATCTTTAAGAACTACACGACCATAAAGTGCTTTCTACTTCCTGAGCAGTGTCAAGCTACGTTTATTTTATTTTTATATTTCCCAAGAGATGCTATAGTGGGTTATTATCTCCCTTTTTATCTGCATCCGATTTGTCCACTGCTAATTCCAGTTTCTACAGTCCAATAGCTATGACCACATAAGCTAAATAGTTTCTGAATAAAGTTAACTATTAAAATGCGGCTGATGTTATGTCATAAAAATGTTATAAAGATAATGGTGCAGAATTCAATCTTGGTTCTTTATTTCCACATAATATATTCCATATTTATGTAATACTTATTCTTGCCCTGACCTAGCTTGCTGCATGGAATCAATCTATATGTGAGCCATAAAACATATCAATGCATCTATAAAGTCAGCAAGATATTCTTAAACATTTTTTCCTCCCTAAGTAAGACAATTGTATGAATCTAAATAAATATACTCCAAGTAATAGAGGCTGTATTAGAAAGTTTAATAACACTACATTAAGACAACATATTGCTATTAAGACAATGAGCTGAGCGTTTCAAGGTTCTTACCACCCCACTTTGTATGCAAAACTCATCTTTCTTCATAAGACCTCATGTATTAAGTAACAATTTTTAGTCCAGATTTCCTAAGGAACTAAAAGTCTCTTAGATCCAAGCTTCTGTTTCACCTGCTGATACAGAGATGTACACTCCTCTTAAGTGAGTGCTAATAGGCATATTTGTTCTAATTGTAAGATGAAATCAATGTAAGATCAACCTTCAGCTACATCCTAGAATTTAGCACAGAGTTATGCACACACCCATATAAGTAAAGTCATCTCATGCACAGTATCAAGGCCTTAAAATGTTACATTTCTGGAAAGAACAAGGGCATTACTGGCTAAAAAGGCTAATAAAAGTAGCAGTTTAAACTGTCAACCACAAAAGCGTTGCATTATACATAGTAATGGTATAAACAAGATAATAAAATAGATGAAGGGCAAGAGGTAATTGGAAGTCATGATACTTTTTGTCTTCTTGTGGTGGCATGGCTCTGCAACAGGAAGAGGGAACTATAGCACCAGTTGACGCTAGCCATCACAAAAACTGTCCTTGCTGGAAAACACCTACAAGCCCCTGCCACCCTTTAACATTTTTCAGAAATCCCTCCCAAAATACTCACAATGTGTTGTTTAAGTTACCCAGATCAGATAACTGAAGTGAGAAGCATCTCTGCAACACAGCCGGTCTGGTTCAGCAAATGCCAAGGTCTAATGGTAAAGTAAGAATAACGAGTATTCAGCAAAACTTAAGGTCAAACATTTGGCTAAGTATTAGAAACAAAAGTTTACAAGAAAAAAAATATAAAGGCACTCTTCATCTCAATTTAAGAGTTTTTGTTTATTTGTTTGTTTTTTACTTTGGCTGTTAGAAGCCATTAAACAAGGAAAGACAGGATACACAGCTTTATTTTTTTCTTGATGTTGTCTTCAGTTTTACGGCTGTATTCTTCACCCTGAACTACAGTGATTACAGACTAAAAATGTAAATGTCCCTACAGTTCTCCAAAATCAATTGTTTTACAGTTTAATCTGCAATTTCCAGCCCTCGTATTACACTTATTCCACTGAATGAATATAATATAGAGACTGCTGCAAGTGCTGTTAATGACATGCATTTCTCCAGAGTTTAAGTCCAAACTTTTTCATCCCTACCCATAATTTATAATAATCTATAATTTATGAAGCTCAGCATCAGTACAATATCAGTTTTCTGCAATAGCTACATGCAATAGATTGACTTTGTGACAGAGCATTTTGTCCAGTCCCCTTTCCAAACAGGCACTGTAATTTTTAGGGGTCTGTTATCAGACATAGTGAAGAAAATTATGTATTCTGAGCTATTTGATACATATACACATAAGTCGATTTTCCTTAATTGTTTGATGTGAAGACTTTTTTGGAGTCCTCCTGAACCAGCTGACTGACATGAAATTATTTTCCTCTAGATCATGTAAAACAGACAGAAGGTGTAATGCATTGCAACATCTAAGGAAATAAATTTAATTTCTTTCCTTTCGCTCCCTATTTCTCCTTGTAATCTAATCACAGCCAACCATAATAGTAAAATTTTATTTCATGGGGAATTAAACATGAGCTGTTTTATACACAGAACAATCTAAACTGAAGAACATGGGAGAACCTGGAGTTGCTGAGTCTCTTCAATTGGTCAAGTAATAGCATGGAACTACCACTGTAAGTGCGCAACAAATTAAAATTCTTGTTTCACCTACTTCTAAAGCTGCAATAATCAAAATGGTTCCTTTACAATGGTCCAAAAATCTGTGATGCAATTTCAATTAGTAGGGAGCCATTAAAGAATGACCTCAACTAAACTTTTGCAGAAATTTGAAAAATATACCATCTTTTTGTTTTTGTAAGTTAACAAATCTTTGCAATTATCTTCTCAGTATTAAGCATTATATTTCTGAATATCTGGATATACACTGCATGACAGTATATCACAATGGAAATTAATCAGTAGGTAAAAGAGTGCCAGTAGAGACAAGTGAAACAAATGAAGAAGATGTAATTGCAATTAGTATAAGCTTGTGTACCTTAAGAAATTTGTTCATATCTTCTGCCATGAAAACAGACTCCTAATAGTGTTGAATAATATGGAAATTATTTGACTGTGAATCAAGACCTCTGAGTGGAAATCAATAAGTATAATCATAGAATCGTTAGGGTTGGAAAAGACCTCCAAGATCATCTGGTTCAACCATCACCCTACTACCAATGTCACCCACTAAACTGTGTCCCTAAGCACTAAGTCCAACTTTTCCTTAAACACACCTAGGGATGGTGACTCCACCACTTCCCTGGGCAACATGTTCCAATGCCTAACCACTCTTTCTGAGAAGAAATGTCCTAATTTCCAAACTAAACCTCCCATGACGCAACTTGAGGCCATTCCCTTTACTCTTATCAGTAGTTACCTGTGAGAAGGGGCCAACCCCCAGCTCCCCACACCTTCCTTTCAGGCAGTTGTAGAGAGCAATAAGGTCTTGAGCCTCCTCTTCTCCAGACTAAACAACCCCAGTTCCCTCAGCTGCTCCTCACAGGACTTGTGCTCCAGGTCCTTCACCAGCTTTGTAGCCCTTCTCTGGACATGTTCCAGGGCCTTGATGTCTTTCTTGTACTGAGGGGTCCAAAACTGAACACAGTACTTGAGTTGCAGCCTCACCAGAGCAGAATACAAGGGGATGATCACCTCCCTGGTCCTGCTGGCTACCCTATTCCCGATACAAGCTAGGATGCCGTTGACCTTCTTGGCCACCTGGGCACACTACAGGCTCGTGTTCAGGCAAGCATCAACCAGCACTCCCAGACCCTTTTCCTCTGCACGGTTTTTGAGCCACTCTCCCCCAAGCCTGTAGAACTGCCTGGGGTTGTTGTGGCCAAAGTGCAGGACCCAGCACTTAGCCATATTGAACCTCATCCCATTGGCCTCTGCCCATTGACCCATCTTGTCCAGGTACCTCTGCAGGGCCTCCCTACCCTCCAGCAGATTGACACATTCCCCCAGCTTGGTGTCATCTGCAAACTTACTTAGGGTGCACTCAATTCCCTTATCCAAATCATCAATAAAGATATTAAAGAGGATGGACCCCAACACTGATCCCTGTGAAATACCACTGGTGACCAGTTGCCAGCTGGATTTCACTCTGTTCACCACTACTCTCTGGACCAGTCCATCCAGACTTTTTTAATCCAGCAAAGAGTGTACCCATCCAAGCCATGGGCTGCCAGCTTCTCCAGGAAAAAAAACTGTGGGAGACCATGTCAAAGGCCTTGCTGAAGTCTAGGTAGACTATGTCAACAGCCTTTCCCTCAACCAGCAGGTGGGTCACCCAGTCATAGAAGATGAAATTGGTCAGGCAGGACTTGCCTTTCAGGAACCCATGCTGACTGGGCCTGATCCCCCGGTTGTCCCAAATATGCTGTGTGAGTGAATTCAAGATGACCTGTTCCATCACCTTTCCTGGCAACGAGGTCAGGCTGACAGGCCTGTAGTTCCCTGGGTCCTCCTTACAACCCTTCTTTTTTAAGCATCACATTAGCAAGTCTCCAGTCATTTGGGACCGCGCCAGATGACCATGACTGCTGATAGGTGATGGAAAGAGGCCCAGTAATCACATCTGCCAGATCCCTCAGCACCCTCGGGTGGATCCCGCCTGGCCCCATGGACTTGTGACAGTCCAGGCAGAGCAGCAGGTCTCTAACTGTTGCCACCTGAACTGAGGGGGGTTTCTTCTGCTCCCCTTCCCAGACTTCCAGGTCGTGAGACTGAGTACTCTGAGGATAAGTGGTCTGGCTAGTAATGACAGATGTAAAGAAGGCATTAAGAACTTCAGCCTTTTCCTTGTCCTCATTACTCATGTTTCCCCCTGTGTCCAGTAAAGAATGGAAATTCTCCTTGGCTCTCCTCTTGCCGTTAATATATTTGTAAAACATTTTTTGTTATCCTTGACCATAGTGGCCAGGTTGAGCTTGTACTGGGCTTTGGCCTTCTTGATTTTCTCTCTACATATGCTGGCAACATCCTTGTACTCTCCCCAAGTTTCCTGTCCCTTCTTCCACCAGACATAAACTTTCTTTTTCTCCCGGACAGTCAGCAAAAGTTCCCTGTTCAGCCGTGACAGTCTTCTACCCTGCCGGCTCATCTCACAGCACACGAGGAGAGCCTGCTCCTGTGCCTTTATGACTGCCTTCTTGAGAAGCGCCCAGCCTTCATGGACCCCTCTGCCTTTCAGGAGTGACTTCCAAGGGAACTTCCTTACCATTGTCCTGAAAAATTCAAAGTCTGCCCTCCAGAAGTCCAAGGTAACAGTTTTACTGACACCCCTCATGACTTCTCTAAGAATAGAGAACTCTACCATGTCATGGTCACTCTGCCCAAGACAACTCCCTACCACCACTTCTTCCAGCAGTCATTCTCTGTTCATGAAGTGCATGTCTAGCAGGGCACCCCCTCTGGTAGGTTCACTAACCAGCTGAGTCAGGAAGCTGTCTTCCATGCACTCCAGAAACCTTCTAGACTGTTTCCTCAGGGCTGTATTGTATTTGCAGCGTATGTCTGGGAAGTTAAAGTTCCCCATGAGAACAATCCCTGGTGATTGAGCAACTTCCACCAGCTGCTTATAGAACGCCTCAGCCGTCTCTTCCTCCTGGTTTGGCAGTCTATAACAGACCCTACCAGGATGTCTGCCTTGTTGGCCGACCCCCTGATCCTTATCCACAGGGACTCTAGCTTATCATTCCCAACCCTGAGCTCAACAACATCAAAACACTCTAATATAGAGAGCCACACTACTGCCCCTCCTCAGTTGCCTGCCCCTTCTGAAGAGCTTGTAGCCATCCATTGCAGCACTCCAGTTGTGGGAGTGGTCCCACCATGTTTCAATGATGGTGACTAGGTCATAGTTTGCCTGCTACACAATGGCTTCCACCTCCTCCTGTTTGTTGCCCATGCTGCATGCATTGGTGTAGATGCATTTCAGTTTTGCCATTGCCTTCACCCCCAACCCTGGGACTGATTCCCCAGGCTCATCTCTACTGAGCCTCATTTCATCCCTGTTCCCCTTCATACCTAGTTTAAAGACCTCTTGATGATCTCTGCCAGCTCCTGGGCTAGAATCTCTTTTCCCCCTTTGAGACAGGTGGGACCCATCAGCAGCCATCAGGCCAGTGCCGAGTAAACCTCCTCATGATTCAAAAACCCAAAATTCCTGCAATGGCACCAGCCTCTCAGCCACATACTGACCAGCTGGACCTTCCAGGTCTACTCAGTATCCCTCCCCACCACTGAAAGGATAGAGGAAAACACCACCTGTGCACCCACTCCAACCAGTAACCGCCCCAATCCCCTGAAGTTCCTTCTGATAGCCTTCAGGCTTTTCTCAGCAATTTCATCACTGCCAGCCTGAATTATTGTGAAGGGGTAATAATTGGAGGGGAAAAACAGGTCAGGAACTTTCCCGGTGATGTCCCTGAACCAGGCCCCAGGCAGGCAGCAGACCCCTATGGGTAGTGTCCAGCTGACATATAGGGCTCTCTGTTCCTCTCAGAAGGGAGTTGCCTTCGACCATTACTCTTCTTTCCTTCTTGGTAGAGGAAGTCTTGAGGCATGGAGTTGACTTCTTTGCCGTAGACAACCTCTTGGGTGTACCTTCTCCCACATCCTCACCACCCTGTCCCTCGAGCTCCATGGCCTCAAACCTATTGTGTAAGAGCACCTGGGGAGGTGAGGCAGGTAGGGGGGGGGCTTGCCGTCAATGCTGAGTAGGGACCTATTTCTATTCTTCTCCATCTCTCAGGTCCCCTCCCTCCGCCTGACAGTAACAGGGCAGGGAGTCCATCACTATTTGGGGTGTATCACCCCAGTGCCTTTCTTTCAGGCATGGCAGGGAGTTACTCCACCAGTCTAACTGCTTGCACTCCCTGATAGTCCTTAATCTCCCACGTCCTGCTTGAGCTCTGCCACCAGGCTGATCAGATCTTCCACCTGCTCGCACCTCATGCAGGCAGTATCTCTGTCACCCTCCATTGGTAGCAACAGGTTCATGCACTCCCTGATTATTAAATAACCCTGATTATAAATCATCACTCCCTGACAATTTCTCTCTCAGGATCCTACTTCAGAGTTTATAGGTCTCCAGAAAAGACTGCCATTTTAAGTAACTAAAAAAAGCTAGAGTAAATATAACTGCACTACTTGTATAATAGTGCAATTTAGCAATCTCTTCAAGATTTTTGATTAAGAAGAAACAGGCTACAGCCTACTGAAAGACATGAAGTATCCGCTATCCAGCAACCCACCTTCCGACTGATTAATGTTTGACTGATGGGCTCCTTTACACAAGTGCACAGGAAGAGTTTCTATTTTTTTACCCTGACATATTAGTATTTTAGAAGAGAAGAAATGGAAAATGAATTAGGGTTTTTCACTTTGTGTTCTCTACAGAGTTCAGATGATATTTAAAATAATTAAAAAAAAAAACCAACCACAACACATGACCTAAAGACACATACACACACAGCCCAAAACCCATCCATATGAGGTGAGTTTTCCAGTGCTCATAAGCCTGACATAATGAAGCATTTATTCTCTTGTATTTTCTGGATGCATTTTAACTTTTCTTTATAAGAATTATCTAGAAAAAAAGAAAAAAAGTCCTTTGGATATTCTCTCATTAGTATGCTTTGGCAACTGAAGGTAATAACATCAGTCAAAGAATACAAGACAATCTCCAACTTAGCCTTCCAGCAAATGTTGTTAATGACCTATCACATATTTCACTGAAAAAAGAAATAGATCCACATAACAGTCACTATAACAGTGGGCAGACCAGCAGGCTGCTTCATCTGCTTTTAATTTCTAGTTTTAAATTACACTTGTACCTATATTAAAAGAAGAGAAGGAGAAGGAGAAAGAAAGAGAAGGAGGAGAAGGAGAAGGAGAAGGAGAAGGAGAAGGAGAAGGAGAAGGAGAAGGAGAAGGAGAAGGAGAAGGAGAAGGAGAAGGAGAAGGAGAAGGAGAAGGAGAAGGAGAAGGAGAAGGAGAAGGAGAAGGAGAAGAGAAGGAGAAGGAGAAGGAGAAGGAGAAGGAGAAGGAGAAGGAGAAGGAGAAGGAGAAGGAGAAGGAGAAGGAGAAGGAGAAGGAGAAGGAGAAGGAGAAGGAGAAGGAGAAGGAGAAGGAGAAGGAGAAGGAGAAGGAGAAGGAGAAGGAGAAGGAGAAGGAGAAGGAGAAGGAGAAGGAGAAGGAGAAGGAGAAGGAGAAGGAGAAGGAGAAGGAGAAGGAGAAGGAGAAGGAGAAGGAGAAGGAGAAGGAGAAGGAGAAGGAGAAGGAGAAGGAGAAGGAGAAGGAGAAGGAGAAGGAGGAGAAGAGGGAGGAGAAGAGGGAGGAGAAGAGGGAGAGGAGGAGAGGGAGGGGATGGGAGGAAGAGGAGAGGAGGAGAGGGAGGGGATGGGAGGCCAGGCAAGGCAAGGCTAGGGGAAAAGAAAATAGAAGCCTCTAGATATTTGTGATACCTTTCCTTCCTCCACCTTCAAGCCTGTTTCCATATGATTTCATGTGATACCATGACATTAACAAAAGTAAACCAAGTTAATGTGCATTAATACAAGTTTCAGTTTGGAAGCCTGGTGTCAGATTTTGGAGGTCTTTTTTTTTAACAAAGCTTTGGATAGTCATATTCTGGGTTATGGAGAAAAAAATAAATATTTACCTTAAAGAAGTTGTAGTAATAAAACATAAAACCACTACTAAACTAATAATCAAATTAACCCAATGAATTCAATAACCTGAAATAAGTTCACAATGTTATATTGTTTATAAAAAAGTTTCCATGTGCCTAACAATTCAATGTAGTCTGAATTTTAACCTGTGGTATTATTGCAATAAAAGGAAAGGCTGCAAATCTATCTCTGTAGTTGAATGTTTACATGTAATTTAATAGTCTAGTAAATACTAATAACAAATAGCTATGGCCTACATAATGATAAAAATTTGACTATTGTACTGGGTCTGGAGAAGTAGGTGCAACTACTATTCCAATAGAGAAAGAGAAGGAAGTTTGTTTTTTTTTTTTTAATATAGAAAAATGTAATTTTAAAATAATTTTTATTGTCAAAAATATTTTGTGTACCTATGACAGAAAGGATATAAAAATTATTATACTCTGTTCATTCAGAAATCAACCACAAACATTTTTCCCTATAGATCTTTTCTATATTCAAAAGGTTTTGCTCTGCTATACACAAAAGAGGATCAATTATGTGCCTTGGGAAACATGAGAATGGGTCCACAGGTTACATCTTTGAACTTGACAGTTAAATTTCCAAACTTGCACAGCACAAATCTTGAACTCGGACATAAATTTAAGATGATTTTTTCCTAATAGAAGGCTGAGGACTGACAGAGAAAGAGTTTTGCTTTTTAAGAGGTTTAAGGAAAAGAGAAGAGAGGGATTTAATGAGATATTCTAGAACTACATGACATAGTAAAAGGAGAGCCTGAACAATGAACATGCCCAAGAAATCCAGATTATAGTATTAGCACTATTAGCCATATTCAGAAGGTCTAAATTCCCCCCAGGTCTTTCTGGCAGTCAACATTTCCAGCCCTTATTACTAGCTGACTAGTCTTTAGAGATTTTTAGCCAAAAGCTAATGCCATGCAGAAGGATCTGGACAATCTGAAGATATCACAGGGTAACATGCAAGTTTACATACTGTAAAGGCTCTTTTAAACACACAAAAGTTGTCCTGGTCTATGTTTCAACCACTCTAGTTTTCTGTTCTTGAGGAACATCAAGGAAAGTTTGACAACTTGATGCAATTTGTTGTGTCCTTCCAGAGCTTACAGAGAACCTGAAACGATAGCTCATGTTGGCTGTGACACACCCCAACACTCTAAAATCATCTGCTTCCCTGAGAAGAGAGCTCTACCAGGAGTCATAAATCAAAGCCTTTGATTTATTCAATGTAAAATCTCAGGTTTAGGGAAAAAAAAAACATGGTATTGTAGTTGTGGCTATAGTGATGTAAATGAAAGTAGGCTGTACCTAAATTAGTGAAGCTGGGGAAAAATACAGTGCACTGAAAAGGTTACAGATGGTTCTACTGTCACAAATGACAAGTTCAGTCAGCTTACATGAAAAATAAAGTGCTACTCTATCAAGGATAAAAGACGCAGGCTTATAATCAACTTCATCAGTTACTTCAGGAAGGATCTTTTGAAGGAGCAGGGAACAGAGTTAATTACATGCCCTTTTCTTTGTCTTTTTTTTCTTCCCTATGCAAACTTCATATGCAAGATGCACCTATGAAATAAACCTCTCATGAAGTAATATTGTTGTGTATGTGCTTGAAACCCATCAACATGCTTTTATTTTGCAAACATATTCAGAACAGCTTTAGGCTTAAACAGGCCTTCTCTTGACTCAGAAGCAAATAGGAAATCCCTTCTCAATCTCGTTTTGCAAACTGGTAAATTAGATTAGTGGAACCAAGCTTTCACATCTCCTCTTTATACAGATTAATAGTTTATTTTTATGTTGCAGTATGAACTGCTACAGTAAGAATCATAAACTGTTTGAGCAAACAAACCCTGCCTTAGGGAGAGGGGATTGGGTAAGGATGAGGAACAGAACACAGTTGACCTTCAGGAAGCTCTGTCTTGGCTGAACTGCTGCCCCTCCTGGTTTCTGCAGAGATCTCCCATAGCATGTGAGGACACCATGATCAGGAGCGCAGGAGACCAATGGCAAGGATTGATCCAGTGCAGGTAAAAACATTTATTTATAGGGTCTACTAAGAAATTTCTGTCTGAAGGAAAGGTGTCTGTGTTATTTCATTCTCTGGGCTTCCTTGAAGCAGAAACGGCTGCTTTTGCCAAACTGCTGAACTATGCAACTAATCTGCAATATCCACAAACAGAGGTTGGAATGAGATACTCCAGTTTATTTTCATTTGATGGGGCTTAACTACTGAGCAAAGTATTTAGAAATCAAAGGCTAATGCTAACTCTTTTTACGACCTCTTTCCCTGCCATACATGGCCTTCTTGTAGTGAAATTTTCTTTTCAGGATGAAAATAGGAATTTAGATTGGACAGACTTCAAAAAAAAAAAAAAAGTAAAAACTGTGTTTGTAAAGAGACATAGGTAACATAATTAAGTTTTCTGTTGAGATATTTTTTTTTCCATGTTTGTAGCACTGACAACTGAAGTGAATTGTGCAAAATATATATATATATATTTTCTCTGTCTTACAAAACGAACACATGTTAACTGCTCATAAAGTAAGTTGTGTACATTACTTTAAAATATTTAATTTTGTTAAAATCTGCAAGTTCTTAAGGCTGTGGAAAACTACTTATCCTTACAAATAAACTATCTTAAGGCACACAATTCTGTGCAAGCTGTTCCTTTTCTATGTTCTTTTCTTCCTTTTCGTCGTCTTTTTTTTTTGTTTGTTTGTTTGTTTTCATGTAACAAATGTTCACTAAATTAGAAGACACCATCTCATTCCAAAATAAAACAAAATAAAACCTATGAACCAATTTTTACCTGCTCCTGTTTTTCCACTTAGATAGAATGATGTTGAATAAACAAAAGATGCTACTGTTTTAGTAGGCCATAACTTTACTCTTAGGTTTACAAATTTTCCAACATAAACAACTAAACAAAAGAATGTGACCCTGAACCCAGCAGCTGGTGTTGACAGGAGCAGTCATGAGACATTTCCAAACATGCTGCCAAGGGTTCCTTACAAGTTTTGTGAGGAGACAAAAAGAGAGACCTCACCAATATGTGCATGTTGCATTTTTATTTTGGTTTGCTTTTTTTTAACTGTCATGGTTTCACAGGTCACCTTTAATTCCTATGGAAAAAAAAAAAAAAAAAAGAGTAACACTGCTTTGGTAATTTGCCCAAGTATAAATCTGCTTCTTTGTTTTTTTGCAGAATTGGAAACTCAGTTTATACTGAATTTAAAAAGTGAATGAATCAAAAATATTGGAGGAGGTGGAAAAAAAAAAAAAAAGAAGGATTTTTTAGCTGTAGAATATATTGTAGAAAGGTCAGACGTATCAGCCTCCTGCTTTGTTAACTCACATCAACAATGACTTCAATGGACTATTCTCTCTTTTAATATGAAGATGGGATAATTTTGCCAAAGTCTTCTCAAGCAATTGGCAAGTGAAAAGTCCTGCATCTGGGCCAGGGCAATTCCAAGCACAAATACAGCTTAGGAGGAGAATGGATTGAAAGCATTCCTGTGGAGAAGAACCTGGGGGTTTTGGTTGATGAGAAGCTCAACACGAGCTGGCAATGTGGGCTTGCAGCCCAGAAAGCCAACCATATCCTGGGCTGCATCAAAAGAAGTGTGGCCAGCAGGTCAAGGGAGGTGATTCACCCCTCTACTCTGCTCTCCTGAGACCCCACCTAGAGCACGGCATTCAGCTCTGGAGCCCAAGCACAAGAAGAACACGGACCTATTAGAACGAGTCCAGACGAGGGTCACAAAGATGATCGAGGGGCTGGAGCACCTCTCCTGTCAGGACAGGCTGAGGGAATTGGACTTGTTCATCCTGAAGAGAAGGCTCCAGGGAGACCTCATTGCAGCCTTCCAGTACCTAAAAGGGGTCTACAGGAAAGCTTGGTTTGTCAGGGAGTGTAGTGATAGGACAAGGACCGATGGCTTTAAACTAAGAGAGGGTAGATTTGGAACAGATATTAGGAAAAATATTTTTACTGTGAGAGTGGTGAGGCACTGGAACAGGTTGTCCCAGATGTGCATGCTCAGTCTCTGGAAGTGTTCAAGGCCAGTTTGGTCTAGCTAGAGGTGTCCCTGTCCATGGTAGGTGGGTTGGAAGTAGATGATCTTTAAGGTCCCTTGCAACCCAAACCATTCTATGATTCTATGAATTTCGATTCCACTAAATGTAAGGTCTGCATTAATATTTTACCTTATACCCTTCTACATATCTCACATTAGAAAAAAGTCTCATTATTGAGATTACTGTTGTCTATGAACAGGGAAACAACTATAAGTAGGGTCTGGAAGACAGGAATCTACCTTCTGATTTTGTTTTACGAGGTCTTCTTAAAGTATCTGTTAACTGTGGTACCACAATTGTGAAGCTGAATTTGGTATGAAATTCACCTATAGCTGAGAAGACTGAGAGAAGGGAGTTGATATCAATATTTGCATATATTCTGGTTTTATTGTATTAACTGACAGTGTAGTTCCAGCTATTTTGAATTGGGTTCACTAGAAAAGCAGATATTTTTTACCTCTTCAGTACACTGAACAGCATCACCAAATATGCAATACATAAACAAATGTTCTCAGTATACTTCATTTTATTGTTTAAATAGTATCTGATCACTTCAACTTCATTTATTTTGTAACTCTACTACAGGGCTAGTTCCAGTTAAATTAACATTTATTTCAGGCATCAGTAGAGCTGGTCCTAGTAAGTGTCCCTGAAAGCACATCCCTCAGTCCCATTCTGGAGAGTCTTCCTATGAAGCATGAAAAATACGTATTTTAAGACTCTGAAGACATTTCCACATTAAAGGTAGATTTTTTATTTTTATTTATTTATTTATTGGTAAAGCTTTGTAAAAGCAGAAAAGTTTTCATTCGGACCTTAAACTAGTGAATTTACATTGCAAACATCAGGAAAAATAAATAAATAAATAAATAAATAAATAAAACAGAGTTAGTTTGTAGCTCCAGATTGTACAACTTTGAAAATCCATTTTACCTTCCTTTTTCTTATGCCTATCCTCCTTTCCAAAACACATTACCATAGGTCGGAATTACAGTTGTATACTTCAGACATATTGTACATTGACTCTAAAAATTTATTGCAGCTGTAATGCTTGATTTGGGTATAATTAAAACAATCATGTTGTATGAACACGCACAAAGGCAGTAATTCCATTTTCCATTGTTTGTCTGAGAATAACGCTTTAAGAAAAAAGAAAAAAAAAAGAGAGAGAGAAAGATTTAATATAGCATGTGCTATACTCAGGAAGAAGGAATTGCTAGAGAATGCAACTGTAACAGCTTAATGTAACTAGAAACCATTTGGCCTCAGTCTCATATGCATACAATGTACACATGGGGTATATGGGTAAGGGTAAATGCAGTGGTACTGCCCAGCCTCTACAGCAGCTAGAGAACTGCAGTAAAAGCACATCATGGAAATCCTTTGACTTGCTTGGGTAAACTTACAGAGTTGAAATGTAGTGTTTCTGTCACCATTCTGTACGAACTTACATGTTTAGAGATCTGTGTTAAGAGGATCGGCATTACACTTGACGGGTAACTCAAAGAAGGTGCAATGCCTGAGTCCTTGTGACTTTGGGTCTCCATGTTAGCCTCTTCCCCAACTATCCCTGATACCTTTTGCATTTATGGCAGAATTGAGATTAAAGCTGTGGGAATCTTTCAGGAAGTGATGCAGTTACAGACCCTCAACAGAGTGGCAAGAGCCAAGCAGGTAATACACCAAAAAGAGCCCTTAGCATATATATGTATGTATGTACATGTGTATGTATACATGTGTATGTATATGTATACAGATATATTTGTTCATATATATACTGTTCATTGAGCCATCATTGTGACAAAATTGTGAAATAGAATAAAAAGGTACAGGAATAGTTTGAATTACATGTAGCATGTTCAGCCACGGTGATCCTATGTCTGTGTTATCAGTTTTGTTAATGCTTCTATTTATAACCTATATGAATAGCAAGATGCAATTATCAATAATGTAGGTTAATTGGATCCTACTTTTATCCAATTAACCTTTGCAAATGATTAAAGTTAACTCTCTCTATACAAGAAATGTGAATTGTCAGAATTATTCAGCTAGGTCACAGAAATGAGTAATCTAAATACTGAATTTCTTCAAAGGATTAATATCTTTATGAATTTTAAATAAGATTGATGAATAAACTGAAAAATGTTGAGGAAATTAATTTCTTACTCAAAGAATAAGTGACAGCAAGTCTGTGAATGATCTGCTGGATTTCTCCATAGATTTAAATGAAAATATGTTTAAATGAAAATTGTAATTAATTTTCAATGAAAGAATAAATGACTTTGAAAGTACATGCAATCTGACTACAAACATACTGAAGAGAGAATTTAGCGCAGCTGGAAGTATGTTGTTCCATCTCATAACATTTTGCATCTTCCTTTTTTTTTTATTCTTCTTTTTTTTTAATTATTATTATTTTTCTTATATTTGCCTACCTTCAACTTTCATGTCTTTAGCTGTGAACTCTCTGCTCATAAATAATTAGTAGGGAGAAAAGAGCAAATTAATCTTAATCTCAGCACAGTTCATCTATGTGTTCTTTGGGAGTCAGTTCAGCATGAAGAAGTGATTTTTATTTTTTTTTTAAAGTCAATATTATGTACATTTGTTTCTTGAAGAAACAGAAATGCAACATTCATCTGACTAAACTCAAGATGAAAGGGTGATATTAAACAACTGCAGTAGTCATGGGTGGGATGATGTGAGGCATCAGAGAAAGCTGATGAACCTTCAGAGAAAGAAATAAATTGTCAGTACCAGGCCAAAAAGAAACTATAAATTGCTCCTTAAGACATAATCGTGCTCCATGCTGTTGTCTCTACCTTGAAAAAATTGTTCTGAGTCCCATGCAGAAAAGCGCTCCTTGTGTCCAGCTGAGTGATCCAAGACAGAGACTTAGTGGCAGGACTTCATCCTAATGTAAAGTGTAAGCAAAGTTGTACCAACTGAAAGAACTGCAACATCCCCAGAAGGACAGCCAAAATGATAATACTTAATGAAGGATATGTATTTAAAAAAAAAAAAATCTGTTCCTCCAGTTGAAAATATGTCCCAGAATTTTGGCTAAATATTAGGGCTGCCTTTGTAACAGAAAACAACTTGTAAGCACATTAAGAATCCTTGCAAAACACCTGCATATATTACCATAAACCTACAATAAGAAGTGAACAGTAAATTTGAACCCCAAATATTGTGCTCAGTCTGGTGGCTCCCACAAAATATGTCAACAGAATCAATCAAGTTTTTATACACATACCTAAGTGGAGACAAATTCAGCACCAAGATTATGGTGGATACTCAGCAGTATCCAAAGTCTTGATATTCAGACACATTATTTCCTCTTGTAGTAAAGGGCAGATAGCACTATTTTTTTTCTGCAGTTTGCATATATCTTTACTACTAAAACAAGAGCACAGCAAAACGAACCATATCCACATTATTAGCTGGCTGTGATTGTTAATTTACTGGGCTGAAATCAATATAGGGGTCAGGAAGCAAATGTTAATTGTACTTTATATGCTTGTCTGAACCTGCTACACATTGTTATAGAGTGCTAAAACTCTCTAAGAGATAAGGCTATACATTCCCCTGAAGGCAGTTTGGAGCTGACCCACTTACGTCTGGAATTAGAAAATTCAGTTCTATTTTGTTGTAAGATTTTGTTAATCCATACCTATATCTTGGGACACAATGCCCAGTGCTCCATTCCTGCCTTCATCTCAGGCTGCCTTTGGTGTTCAGATTAAATTCCAGCAGGCAATGCCAGCATTCTCTCCTGGTTCTGGCAAAACCTATTTTACAAGTTCCACAGAAGAATTCATTGAACATATTTTTAATCTATTATTTAGAGTTATTTATAATAAAGCCAGGATCCCATGCCACCTCGATTCCCATGGATTACACTTTCAGTCTTACACTCTCACTTCGTTTGCTGCACTGGTAGTGTCAAGGGTAACAACTACTAAAGCAAAAACTGACAAGGGGCAAACACTGCTCTTGCGGATAACAAGTTGATTAAAAATAAACAAACAAACCAAACCAACCAAATGAACAAAAGCACAAAACGACAGACACAAAAGCAACCTCCATGCACAACACCAGTAGTAACAGGCTTTCTCAAAATGAACAAGATAAATTATCTTCCCTGACTAATTAGTAAATTAGTAATGCTCAGGAAAAGAGGAATGTGCTAATTTCCCAGAAGGAGGATATATCTGAAGCCCTATTCCTTGACCCTTTAAGTAGCACATTAGGGAGAGACTCAGAGTTGCTGTATCTTGCAGTTTAATTAGGTGCATGTTTAAGAAAAACTGATTATTTGGTAGACCCTTAATCTGCAGTAATCTCTCATACAAATGCATAACTGCAAGATGGGTTCCTAATTACATTTTATCAACTGTTCAATCTATTCAGAGTCCAAAAGAAAGGCATGTATATGCAGTTCTTTGAATGCTGTTATCCACTATTCTTTGTATTTCTTTTGTTAACTTTCTAGAGTACAAGTACTAAATAAAACAATGTAGCATAGCAGGCCAGAGCAGAATACTTTGCTTTCTCATTTTACATTTTTAGTTCTTTTCGAGCCATATTCAGTAACTGTCCACTTTTGACATTGTTTCTTGTTATTTTGCTCAAATAGCCGAGGAGGGATACAGCTCCACTGAGCAAAAAAATTATTAATAAGTCTTCCTCCATAACATTTTTACTGTTGGTCCCTGTAAAACTGGCAGAGTAATTGGAGCTGGGAGTGACAGGAAAAGATTTTACAGAGAAAAAAAGTCAAATACTATAAGCACTAAGATTTTTTTCCCTGGTTTTAGTTTTACACAGAGAGAAATATGCAAGATGATTTCTTCTAGCTGGAGTATTTTAAAGTCTTCCAGAAATGAATCATAATATCTATAATATGCATATCCATACTGTAATTTAACTGGTCTTTAGTACAATGAATCTCTAGTGTGAAATTTCCTTGTTAATGATCAGTATAAACTATGGTTCTTAATGCAATTACGAATCTAAGGCTTACAGTCTATAGGCAAAAGAGTAACAATACGATATCATTAAACTTCTCGTTTCATTCACTGATACCTATAGGGAATAAGCAGCCATTATTGTAAGCATCTTACTTTTTCTATCAGCATACATTGAATTACGTATTATAGGCGCTTCATTCCCTAGTCTAAGTAAATAAACGGTTCCGTCACTAACTGTTTCTCTGTTAAATGTCTTTTTTTTTTTTTTTTTAAATAACATTAAAGGAAAATAAGGCAGGGTAGATAGGAAAAGAAGCTTTCTTGTGATCAAAAGCAAGCAAGCCCTCCAGACCCTTTGGAGAGGTTCTTCTATTTGAAGGAAGATCCGACCTACCACTACTATCAGTCATGGGAATCCTTTGTAAACATGAATCATGCCCTACCACAGGCCACTTATGCTAAGGCCTGGAAACCAGCTCCATCCTATTGAGTTTCCCAGCAGAGCTAGTGTAGCTGCTTCCCACAGACTGCAAAGGTCCTTGTAGATGCTAGGGCATCCCTTCCTCCACCTCAGCTGTGTCAGTAACCTGATGGAAAAGGCTTAACACCTTTTGCTTCTGTAGGAAAGCTGCACTTGCTCTGGTTGGCTTTGAGCTGATAATGCATTGTGAAAGCCAAGAGCTTTCAGCTATAACATCAATAGGAATAGCATCAGCTATTGATTCTCAGCTAATGTCTCTTTCAATAGCACATGGTCTTTCAGAAGAGTAAATGGGCCACATGGTTTTTGGAACCACAAGGAATAACCTGGGTGAATAAGCAATGTTCTGTAAGAATGTTTTCCTGGGTTGTCACCCTAAACCCAACATTTATAGATTAGAAAAGTTGAGTGAGTAAAATCAGAAAGGTCTTTAGAAGATATTTAGCCAGCTAAATGTCAGATATTTCTGATGGATAATTATTTAATCTATTCTTTAAAATCTCAGTGATGCTGACTTCATTGCCTTCTCAGACAATGAATTCCATTCATTGTCATCTTTATACTCAGCACCTTTTTGTCTACCATCTAATCTAGATCTTCGTTGCTGCAAATTAAGTTTGTTACTTCCTGTCTTAACCTTTGGAAAGAGCATATTGCCTTCCAACTTGTAGAAGGCAGTCTATCTGTAATTGGAGACTTCTATTACATCTTTTCTCTGTGCATTGTCCTCTAAATTAAACAGCGTCAGTTCTTGCTATCTTTCTTCACACAACTTTTTCTTCTAGACCTCTGATGCACTCCTGTTGTCTGCTCTAGATTCATTAAAAGGTCACATGTAAACCAAACACAGTAATTCAACTGTGGCCTTATTAAAATGAAAATATTCTGAGCTTTACACATTCTTTAGACAGCCTAACATTTGTTTTCTTGGTAATCAGCATGACATTGTTGATTACCACTCAGTCTGTGATCCAACTTATTCTCTCTAACCATTGCACTTTGTGCATGTTCCTAATTAATTGTTTTCCTGTTTCCAGGCAAATTTTAAGAATAATTCCTTAAGATTAATTAAGACTAGATTTATTCATTAATTAAAATTTTATTTGGGGAGAAAAATTTTGATAGATAAGAACATATTCATCCAGTTACTAGCTCCTCTTTAATAACATTTTTGTTTTAGCAGTTTTGTGTTAAAGAGCTGTTAATCCAAATTGTTATAATGGATCTAATGTATGGAAAAATGCCCAACAAGCGAATATGTAAACTGAATATTATGTGGCTGAGGAGAGGATCTGTTAGAAACCTCATGTATTCACGCTTCTCTAATAGAATATTTAATTAAATATAATATTGTCATCTCTTACTGACTTCCACCTACAGTCAAGTTTCAAAACCAGAAGATAACATTGCTGCTGTGAAGGAGCAGCCACCAGATTTAGTACAACACTGCATTCAGCCAAAGAGAGAATACTGTAACCTCTAACGCTGTCAACATAGCAGTCGAGTTTTCATATTCAAAACATTCATCTGGATTCCTGTATATTAATTCTCTACAGAGAAAGAAGATTTTACCACAGTACCATGAGAATAAATATGTCATTTAAGGCTACTGATTCAGATCCTACTGCAGTGAGGGACAAGGAGGAGACAGGAAAGATACCCCAAAAAAAGAGCTGTGGATGGTAATAAATATTTTAGTGCTACAGGCTACATGGTTTTGTTCACTGTAATACTTTAAAAGGTCTCCTTCTTAACCGACAGCTTTTAGATCTCATCTCATCTTTCAAATCTCCCTAACAGGGCTATACAACCCTTTTTGCACAACACTGTGTTCCACCTCTTCTTAGCAGTTATATTTATCTTTGGGGGCAGGGGCACCTCTTCCTCTCCTTTTCCAGGACAGAAGCTTGCAGAAGGATGATGTGGCCAGACAGCTAGCTGTGACTTTTGTGCCAGGGACACACCTGCCTAATAACTTACCCCTAATATTTTCTTCCTTCTAACTGAAGGAACGTATCCTAGAGGTTACTTGGTGGGTTCAGTGATGCTATGTGTAACTCCTGTATATGTGAAGGATCCCCAAAAGTATAAATAGACTGAGTGTGCAGAAATAATTTCTGGATTTTCACAAAGAATCAAAGAATAATCCATTTAATGTTTACAGCACTGAATGATTGATGCTTCCAAAATCCATTTTAATGTCCTCCTTGAAATATCGTTCCTTTATTTAATCTTTTTGGTTTATTTTATTTCAGCAGCTAGGTGCATATAATCTCCTGCCTTTTAGTGGTATTTGATAAAATAAATGTAGATCTGTTAAAATATGTTTCATTTAAAATAAATTACATACTTCCATAAAGAATGATTTGGTACTATGTTTGTACATAAAATTAGATGAGGTGACTAAAAGCCAGTATCACAGTAAGAAGCAAGCAGCATTCAGCTTATGATATATTAAATAAAAATATTCTAATAGCTATACTGAGTTCCTGCAGATAAAGTTTCATGCTATATTGAAGAACTGAAAATTTACAAAATGGTGTTAAAATTAAAATACACTTGAAAGCAAAGGACACAGTCAATGTTAGAGAGCTTATTAAGGACAGTGTGTATACTCTGGGCTTTAGCCTCTGGGATTTTGGCTAGTGCTGTAATAAACTGAGTAGCTTCAGTGAACATCTCTATCTCTAGAAAATAAGTATACAAAATATCCAACAGAATCAGAATCAGACCATCACATAATAACTGTCCTATATCTGAGAAGTTACCCTAAAAACATTAATATGTTATAAGGAGAGAAAAGATTGCAAGAGCATCTTGAGAGATAGGTCTTAAATGGCTAATAAGTCCATCCAGTAACAAAGTGAAGTGGCGAAGCCAGAAAGGCCTTTTTGTTAGACAATTCATAAAAAAAAAAAAAAAAAAAAGATGGATTTTGTCAATGGGAAGGACTATGGTAAACATCTGGAGTTGAAATAAACCATTGTGTTCATTTTATTTGAACTGATTTAGGAAGAAGCAGGAGAATACTTGAGACAGAAAATAATTAATGTAAATAATGCATGGGAAGTTTTTACACTGATGCTTTCAATTGAAGAAATGTGATTAGCATTTCACTTCCCGATTGGCAGTTTTAGGTCACTGGCCTAGTCTAGCATGAATAAAATCAGCGAATGAAAAATGGCAATCATGAAGCAAAAATTAAAGAAAGGCGATTTGGAAAGGGAACTTTTGCTACATCTAGTAAAGAAGATTAAATTTAATACCTTATTTAATGTCACCATTAATCTGTCATTGCACTGGGTCAATATGTGCAGAGGCAAATGGAGACAAAGAGGAGACTCTGGGTAATGGAGCTTATGTGCATTTCCTTCACTTTGAAAGTTTGACTCAGTAAAGATTAAACAGACGGAAAATGATTATACCCGGCCTTTGCAGTGCCCTTGAGCTCTGGGGCCCTCCCTAAATAACTGAGTAATCACAGATGATGACTTTAGGCTCAGAGGCACAACCCTTGGAAAAGCATTGCCCCAGTTACAGGTAAATTCATTTGTCAATGTTTTTCAGGTTCTGGTACAACTGAGTACATGGAGCTGCCCTTCAGGTGATATATTAAGCCCCAAAACTGAAATGTTTTTTTCAGTATCAGTGATATGATGCGTTCTTCACACTTACCATTATGAAAGTCCATGTTTTTAATTTGTAAATAGATACACATATAGATACACACGCATATACATGTATGTGTATGTATATGCATGAATATACATGCACAAAATATGAATACATATACACAAAAAACATCCTAATTTTTAAATAAATTAAAGTGCATCTGCACACTAAAGTTCAGGCATATGTTTAGATCATAGCGACTTAAGTATGAGCATAAAAACAGTTTCCTGAACTGGGTCATACTACCTGATTTAGAACATTTGTTCCTGTAAATGCAAGCAAGTATGGAGCTTATTTTCCATTACTTTTCACATGGAATAACTATTTACATTTCTCATTTGGTGTTCGATCACAGATATAAATGACAACCTTAAGACCACAAGAAAGTCAGACCATGCATGCATTTAAATAGTGTTGTGGGGTTTTTTTTAGTATACAATGGTAATAATCAGAATGTGCCTGTACCTGTAACCATACGTAGAAATAGAAAGACTTTCTGTAGATCATTGTAAGCAAAAAGGAGGTAGTTGTGGGGAAATAATGATAGTAATGACTTTGTGAGAGGGAAATATGAGAAATTTTTAAACTCTTATCACTTGAACTTTTTAACATTTATGAATCTTTTTAGTGTGTCAAAGTGGCCTTGGAGATACTGAAAAATTCTTGGGCTTTGTGCAGTCAAACCCAGGTCTCCAATAAGAATAACAAAATAAATGTTACTTCTAAAAAAACTATTTAACATTCTCACCAGAAAGAGAAAGAACTTTCAGTTTACCATTAAGGGACATTACACTATTTTTCAAGTATGAAAAGGATTATATGAACAGTAAGATCTATATCCTACGATAAAACATGAGTGTAAGAGGAAGGTGTTTTTTTTTTCATTTTCTTTTTTTTTTTTTTTCCCTAAATTGGCGAAGTAACAGTGATACAGAAACACACATAACCAACAGAAAAATGTAATAGAATTTGTTTAGATCTCAGTCCCTAAGTTAAACTATGTTCTTGAATCAAATTAGAAAGATATGTTAACATGACAGTGTTAGAGAGTCTGTCAAATCTAATTAGACCCACTGATTGTCTGAAAACTGGCTGGGAAATTTTTAGAGTCAAAGTCTCCTGCCTTTGTTTATTACGCAGTTAAAACATTTTATTGGAGAATCTGAAGACAAAAGGTGAGTTAAGAACATATAATTTTGTTTTCTTTTTCAAAACAGAATACTTTCCTGAGCATAAAAAAAGGCAACAGGAAATAGCAAGAGCAAATTAGACAGAAGATACTAATGGCCAGCAATCACACATAAGATTAAGTTTGAATAAGGAGAAAAGTTATTTTTCAGTAGGAAATCTGAAATAATGGCAGCATGGAAGTCATATATAGCTCCTTTCTGTGATTTCATTAATGTGTGTATAGCAGAGAGAAAAACTAGATGCACATGTGGATAACACATGAGTGGATAACAATAATGAATCTGGGTCTTTGGTCTTGTGGGTACTTGACACATATATTCCCCCACAAATTTGGCAAGGACTTTGTATACCTCTTGTGGAAAGGTGTAGGTATTTCTACATCTGAATTTTACTTAAGGAATGTTTCTAAAGTCTTTTTGGGGGGTGTTTTAACACTATATAACACTGCCAAAGAAACTGAGAGCTATAGCAGTTCAGATACTACATTTCTCTTGTGACTGGCACAGACTTGTGTATGATTGCAAATTAAGACATATGTAATGATAATGACACAAAATATTCATTCTAGGCTTGTATTTCTAGGGGCTTATACTCATCAAACCTTTCATCTGTTGTGTCAAAAGCATCAGTCTGCTTCTTGTCAAAAAGATATATATATATATATTTATTTCTTAAGATTAGGAAAATAATTCAGCTGTTAGAGGAATAAGTCATTTTCTGTGTATGCTTTGTTTTTAATGCTACCTATTCTTCCCCAGGTAGTGCCAATTAAAGTAGGATATGGAAGTGAAAATGTAGGGTCTGACTGGCCTGTGCTGGTGTAGCAACAAAAAGAGAGAAGCATTCTGCTCAGCCATAGCAGCAGGGGAGCGTATGTAGTGAGGGTTAGGAAAGCCAGACCGTCTCAGACACTGATGTTATCTCGACTTCAACCAGTCAGCTGCATCAGTGTGCTGGAGAGCATAGGGTTCTTGGTAACAGAGTTGGAACAATCTACTCCTTTTTGATATTCTTAGGCCAAATTTAGATGAGAATAACAATATACTGCTCTTTTGGGACAGCAAAATTTACTTTCTAAGGGAAATATTATTGTGATTGGATCTTTACTATTTCTGAAAATCCATGTGATTAGGAGGATCAGAGTCTTGAATTTTAAAATGAATCTTTAAAAAGTGAGAAGATTAACTACACTGAAAAGAACCTTGTGATTATATGGTTAAAATAAGTAGGAAATGCTAACATTTGTATCTTTTAATTCAACTCTCTTGTGCAAATGTGCATTATTTTTCAGACACTATTTTCTTGTGCAGTACTGAAGTAATGAGGTCTGCTCAAGACACAGTGTCTGCAATCCATCAGCCTCCCCTAAATCTGTCTTGGGTTGTGAACTACTGAGAGCTGCATCTATAATACAATTTTGAGACCCTGCTGAAATATATGCCTTGGCTTAACTAACTCCTCCTGTGCTTAACTGTACCACAGCAACTGGCTTCAGGCTCCCAGAAGGATCGATGCAATACTCCTTTTAGTTGTTGCATGTCTTTGGCCACCAGTAAGTGAAGGTAATAATACAAGTATTGAAGGCTTCTGAATCCAAGTGCTTTAAGTACAAACTTAACAAATGCCTGTTAGTAGTCTGTGTTCAGGGAGACTGAAGACTATAATCTTATGTTATCTAAACAGTTGAGGTGCAGTCCCCATTGTAATCATGCAAACATGATTACAAATAGCAGAGACAACATATCCTGTTTTGTTTCTGAATATGAACCTAGGAAACAAGGTGTCTAGTAATAAAATACCTGTGTGGATTTGACAGTATCTTAATTCAAAGCCAACGTCCTTCCTGAAGCTGAAACAAAAGTGAAACAAATTAAAGGCAGGATAATTTGTAGGATAATCAATTAAAAGTCTGTAGCAACAGGTGTTTAACAAGCACAATGTGACTCCCATTTAACCAATTCTTTATTTTGAAAATGAGCAGAAGAGCAAGAGTACTTCTAGTTAAGTCTGTTAAGAAGCCCAAAGAAAATTCTAGGACAAAAGCAATGCGCCCATGAATCAGAAACAAAGATCAAAGAAGCAAACAGTTGGAGGTGCTCAAATGTCATTAGCTGGAGTATCTCATCTATCACCTGTGGGTCATGAAATATGTAGAATTCTTGATAGAGGCAGTGAAAACTGTCAAGCTCAAATGTTGGAAGTTAAGGTTCTAAGTGCATTTAAGGTATTTGTACAATATGCTAGGCTAACAAAGCTTGTATTGTCTTAATTTTGGACCTATTTAAACCATGTAAATGTCTAAATTTCATTTGTTGTGCTTTCCATTATTGTCAACAAAGCAGAAATATTTTCAAGTTGTCACTTTTGCAAGTACTCAATTCCATCATTCAAAGATTAAAAGTGAAAAAAAACAAAAAACAAAAAACAAGCAAAACCACAAAACAAAACAAAACAAACAAAAAATAAACAGCAAATGTATTACATTACATCCGGCATAGGACTGAGATTCAAAAAGGCTTTTAAGAGCTTAAGTCTCAATGAATCTCTTGAGACCTGGGCTCCAAAATGTGTTTGTGAGTCTGTGTGTCAGTATATTAAATCTTCTACTAAACGTGCTGCCAAAATATTTAAGGAACATGAGATGTTTTTAATAATTCAGATATAAATACCCTTTATCTCCTCTCCCATAATTCTCCTAGATATAAACTTTAAAATGTGATTTATTATTAGAAATAATAATATATCATGAAGCTTCTTAAGAAACGGTCCACCTTTCACCTTTCCCTAAATTAAGGACAATGCTGTTATCTTTTTCTTTCTTTTTTTTTTTTTTTTCCTTTTTCTCGTTTTAAGACCTTTGAAGAATAAGAGATTATGAAGTAATATACTTTTTTTTTTTTCTTGCCTGTACTTTAAAGAGGCTTCTTTGGCACATAGTATTTTCTCTGTACTGCAAATCATAAGTATTTTTCAACTACTGTCTCAGTTTAAACAAAGATCTCAGAATACTGAAGCATCTCTGTGAAGTTCATAGATAGATTTACTCATTTTTAATACGAGACTTTAAATCACAAAATCTCAGAATGGCTGAGGTTGGAAAGGACCTCTGGAAGTCACCTGCTCCAATCCCATACCCAAGCAGGACCACCCAGCACAGATTGCCCAGTAACATATTCAGGCAGCTTTTGAAGATCTCCAAGGAGGGAGACTTCACAACCTCTCTGGGCAGCCTGTGCCAGTGCTCCATCATCCTCACAGTAAAGAAGTGTGTCCTGATCCTCAGATGGAACCTCTTGTGTTTCAGTCTGTGTCCACTGCCTCTTGTCCTGGTACTGGATACCACAGAAAAGAGCCTGCCTCCATCTTCTTTGCACCCTTCTTTCAGATATTTACACATGAACATGAGCCAGCAGTGTGCCTTGGCAGCAAGGAGGGCTAACTGTATCCTGGGGTGCATCAGGCATTGTTAGATGGTCAAGGGAAGGGATTGTTCCACTCTGCTCTTTGCTGGTGCAGCCTTACCTCGAGTACTGACTCTATTTTTGGGCACCACAGAATAAGAAAGATATAAGAAAGTTAGAGAAGGTCCAGTGCTCTTAGCCTTCCCTTATAGGAGTGATGCTCCAGTCCCTTCATCATCTTTGTGGCCCCGTGTTGGACCCTTTCCAGTATGTCCATGTTTCTCTTGCATTGGGTAGCTCAGAACAGGACATAATACTCCAAGTGTGACCTCACCAGTGCTGAGTAGATGATTTGTCTGCACAGGCTTTTGCAGACAAGTTTGTACTTGTTTTGCTCCCAGCTGTCCAGAAGTAAGACAAGTTGAGTCCAGAAGTAAGACAGGTTGAGTTCAAGACCATTCTGCATGACTCAGTGCAGTCATATGACTCCTGTGAGCATATGGCACACACATACTGTATTCCACAGGGAGGAACTTCATTATATACACGAGAAATGTCTGCAGTCTTGTCTCAGAGAACAGATTTGAGGAAAGCTCAATAAAACACATTAAGGTACTTCTTTTAATAATGTTGTTCATTGCTTTGGTAAGACCTGGAGTGTTATAGTGAGAATATGCTCCTTTTTTGTCAAGACCACAAAAAAAAAAAAAATCTTCAGAATTTTCACTTTCACTTATCAACAGTCTCACATTTGACAAGATGCTCTGAAACTTTAGTTTCTTGATATGTGAGAAAAATATTTTTTGTGTTTTTGTAACCAGTTCAAAAGGAAATTAAATGTGAGATTTATAATGAAATTCTGTGGATCTTAGCTGTGCCTATACTGAATGACATGAGAAGGGACCTGAATGAAAGGATAAAAGGATTAGTTCATGCATATGACCACCTGTTTCCTGGCTGTAGCCTGTAGTCTATATGGCTGCAAAAAAAATTTATAATGTGTTATCCTTAAAACCAATGCAAGAATTCCAGAAACAAAAGCCTTACTAGCAAGTTTTCATTTTTTTATTTTTTTGTCCATAAAAGTTCTTTGTGCTTCAAATTTAGTCAGCAGTCAATTGTCCATTCATTAATATCTGCATTGCTACCTTATTAACAAGCATAGAAACACAGTAACTAACTCAGCTAAACTTTTTTTTTTCTGGATTCTGTAGGGTTACCACAGTGCAAAAGTGCACTGAAATCACAGTCCATGTGCCTTTTACCTTTTACACCAGAGGCCAATATCAGAATTACACAGTTAATAAAAGAATTGAAATTATAGAATCATTCACGTTGAAAGAGACCTCTAAGATCATCTAGTCCAACTTTTAACCTAGTACTAAAACATACCTCTAAACCATGTTACTAAGTTCTACATCTACACATGTCTTGAAGACCTCGAGGGATGGTGACTCAACCACTTCCCTGGGCAGCCTATTCCAATGCTGCCCAACCCTTTCAGTAAAGAAATTTCTCCTAATATCCAACCTTAACCTCCCTTGGTGCAAGCTGAGGCCATTTCCCCTTGTCTTACCACTTGGTGCTTGAGAGAACAGCGCAATCCCCACCTCATTATAACCTCCTCTAAGGTAATTGTAAAGTACAATAAGGTGTCTCTTGAGCCTTCTTTTCTCCAAGCTAAACAACCCCATTTCCCTCAGCCACTCCTCATAAGACTCATTCTCTCGACCTTTCACCAGATTTGTTGCCCTTATAAAAAATTGTTTATACAGCAAAATTTAAATCAAGAGACAGAAGCAACTTCACTTATTCTTTTGGTCAGATAAACCAGGTAGACTTCATTGTTAGTTATAAACTGTCATTTACATACCTGCCTGCTGGCTTGTCTTCAACTATTGGTTTGACTTTTGAAGTCATATTTAAAAAAAAAAAAAAAAAAAAAAGTTTTTTTTTTTAAATCATACTCAATAAACATCAAAGTTGCTGAGGTATACTGCCTAAATGCACAAAGTTCCTTAGCATCACTCAGTAAACTTCTCTTACTCCAACTTAAGTGTCTCCATAGACAAAATGACCTGGCACTTCAAGATTTACAGCAGTCCATTTTTTCCTGTAGGGACAAATGCTCCCTGTTTATTGGTATCTGTGAATATTCTTTCCAGAACAAGAAGTATCTCCTCTTTAAGAGTCTTAAGCCACCATCATAAAGCCTCCTGGCTTCGGACAAGCTCTTGAGCTCTGAACAATCTTTTCTATTTAAGTGCATGTAAACTATTCCTCCAGGGTCTTAGCCTCACTAATGTCATATCTGGAGAATGTTAAGTCTGTCAAGTAAATCTGTAGTAATGTTTCTCAGTCACTTCATTATGATAAATACATGTTAGAAAATTTTATTTATTTTTATTTTATTTATTTTATTTTAATACCTCTTGGTTATACCTCTTGGTTATACCTCTGCTGTTTCTACTGATCTTTGTGTTGGCAGACAGCCTGCTTCTCAGTTCCTTTTGAAAGCTGGTATGTCAATATTATAGTAACTTTGTCCCCTCTCTCTCCTGCTCAAGGTTTCTTTTTTTGGGAACTCGATAACACATTTTCTTCTGTAAAATCTAAATAATTTTAGTTTTTGCTTTCATTAATCTTCATACATATACAATATCCCCTATATATATATATGACTGTAAATATGTCTGAACAAATGCATCTGACCTGCACAGTCCACATTATTTAGCATGCCTTTACTAAGAAAGAAAATAACATAAAAATAAATTCATTATCTCTCTTTAGTTTTGTCTGTTTTTGGCATTCCTTCTTCATTCTTCAGCTTATCTTCCTGGTTCTTCATAACAAATTTTCACCTTCCTTTTGTCTGCAAGAACCAGGAAAATCCACCTAAATTTTGTAACCTACTACCTTATCAAGTAAAGTGAAATTTAACCCCTTCCATTCATGTTGCAGGTCCTTTGAACCTAATACATCTTTCTTTTTTCAAAGGCAGCACTTTCTATTTCTGCTGAAATCCTTTTTGAATTAAAATTGGGCAAATTATCACTTATGCAAAACTTATTGACATAGTTTCAATTATTTTCTTCATCTCATAATAGCCTATTTTTAATGTACAATATTTGTACAATTTTTTTTACAAAATTTGTACAATATTTGCAATGCACTTGCAACATGCATTTGCATTTTCCTGTGGGAATGGGAATGGGAATAGATTCTAACATAAAAGTCCATATTTTAAATCCCCTTTTAATATGATTCCTAGTAATATTTTTATTTCCAGGCACAAAATTCGGAGCTTTGAATCACGGTTCTCTGAACTCACCCTGGGTCAACATGAAGTAGATAAACTGAAAGCAATAGAATTACCTGGTTTCAAAAGAAATTTAGGAGAACTACTATTTACTCTCTAATGGTGAGAAATCTATAGTTATCATTCAAGTATTAGCATTCTAGATTCATGCAGTAACAAACAATATTAAGATTATTAGGCACAGATAATAGCACTGTATCTTGCAAACACATTTTGCCCTGCTCTGTGCTATCTTCCATGTGTCTGTTCACCCCTGCTGTTTTGCTTGGTCCAATAATACCTCCACACCTGCACCCTTTCCTTCTCCCAACTCCACTTCTATGGAGATGTTAAGGGACAGTATCTATTCTATGCTTTAAATCTTGCAAGAGATCAGACTGAATCATGAAGGCAGAAAGCCACATACTGGGAAAAAAAAAAAAAAAAAGGAAAACAAATATCATATATTAATATAATAACTAGTCAAATTTGATAAACTGGAAATGTGGGATATGTCTGTGCTTTATTTCTAGAGCATTGGCTCCATTAACACAGATACTAGTCTTAAAAAACAGAATCTGAAAACTGTCTGCAGCATGACTCCACAAAAGGTAACTAACAATTACGTGTATATTCACAGACAACAGTTAAAAATCAAAACCATAACCATTTGTTGTGATGGAAGATGGGAAGATGTTACTGTTTTTTTTTTTTTTTTGGTTTGTTGTTTTATTTTTTTTCCAAAACCAACTCCTACTTGAGAGGCATAATTTTAAATGCATTTATCCGGCCTTCTGAACTATTAGAAATCTGTACTACCTAACATAATTAGTACTTTTTTGTTGATTTGCCTTGCTGTTTATTCTTGGTTATGGTGGCAAACTAAGGATTTCACTGGCTGCTCTGCAATTTTAGAGCATCATTAAATCATAATATATGTCACACAAGTTGTCTGCAGCATTCAGTACAAAACAAAATAAAATAAACTAGAAATCAGGTTTCCTGTGTCTTGAAAAAGATGGCTGTACCATTCAGATTAGAGTTTGACTTCCTCTGAAGGAATCCAGTAAACATTCCTGCAACCTTGTTAAAATGTTAGAACTAAAAAATAACATGCGTCAAACTGTACATGCAATGACTTACATCACACACATCTCACTTTACCTCCTCATCTTCTAGCACTTCTTCTCTCCTATATTTTTCTTGATGTATTTCTGATTTTCTCATCTCCAAGATTCACTTCCAAACCACCATCAACAAAAAAACACATTTAAACAATTTTTTTTTCATATAGAAGCAAAATCCAAATCAGTCCCCCCCTTTTCAGTTCATAGAAGTAGAAAGCTAGAAGCTCCTTATGTCAGCAAGAGTCCTTTGAGCATTCTTTCATTAATCCCCCTACAGTTCTATTTTTATGCTACTGCACTTTAGCCAACTTTAGCATTAAATGGTCCTTACCCATGTTTCACATTTGATAGTTTGTTTTTTGTTAATCACTGTTTCTCCCTCAGGTGGGCAAAAACATATTTTGTCTTTTTTCCATTTTTTGGTCAAGGACTACATGACAAATAGATACAACATAAGTTCCACATCAGTTCAGGATTTTACGATCGCAAATGAAATGAAGAATGCATACTATTGCTGGACACAGATTATATTGCAAAACACAAATGTTGTGATAGGCTAATATTGCTACTGACACCATTAAGATCCCTCTAGGGAAAACATATTCAAAGTGATTCCCAAAATTTAGTGCACGAAAACTCTATTGTGAAATTCTAGTAAGGAAAAATTAGAAGAGGAATTACCCCTGAACTATTAGGAAAAAAAAAAGGGGCGGGGGGGGGGGGAGAGAGAGACAGAAAGAAAGAAAAAATCAGAGAAAGAAGGAATGTAAAAGAGGGAGTGAAATATATAAAAATAAATTTATGAAATATAAAATTATACAGTTATTAACCCTTTTGGACATCTTAGGGTGAGACTTCATTACTGTGGGACTTCAACTTCCCAGACATATCCTGGAAGCACAACACAGCCCAGAGAAAGCAGTCTAAGAGGTTTCTGGAGAGCGTGGAAGATAGCTTCCTGATGCAGCTGGTTAGAGAGCCTACCAGGGGAGGTGCCCCACTAGACCTTCTGTTCACAGTGACGGACTGGTGGGAGATGTAGTGGTCGGGAGCTGTCTCGGGCAGAGCGACCACGAAATGGTTCAGTTCTCTATTCTTGGCGAAGTCAGGAAGGGGACCAGTAAAACCGCTGTCTTGGACTTCTGGAGGTCTGACTTTGAGCTGTTCAGGACACTGGTTGGCAGAGTCCCTTGGGAGGAGGTTCTGAAGGGCAAAGGAGTCCAGGAAGGCTGGGCACTCCTCAAGAAGGAAATCTTAATGGCTCAGGAGCGGTCTGTCCCCACGTGCCCAAAGACGAGCCGATGCGGAACTAGACCGGCCTGGCTGAGCAGAGAGTTGTGGCTCAAGCTTAGGAGAAAAAGGAGGGTTTATAATCTTTGGAAAAGAGGGCGGGCTACTCAAGAGGACTATAAGGATGTTGCGAGGCTGTGCAGGGACAAAATTAGAAAGGCCAAAGCTCATCTGGAGCTCAATCTGGCTACTGCCGTTAAAGATAACAAAAAACGTTTTTACAAATACATCAACACAAAAAGGAGGACTAAGGAGAATCTCCATCCTTTACTGGATGTGGGGGGAAACTTAGTTACAAAAGATGAGGAAAAGGCTGAGGTGCTCAATGCCTTCTTTGCCTCAGTCTTTAGCGGCAAGACCAGTTGTTCTCTGGATACCTGGTACCCTGAGCTGGTGGAAGGGGATGGGGAGCAGGATGTGGCCCTCGCTATCCATGAGGAAATGGTTGGCGACCTGCTACAGCACTTGGATGTACGCAAGTCAATGGGGCCGGATGGGATCCACCCGAGGGTACTGAGCGAACTGGCGGAGGAGCTGGCCAAGCCGCTTTCCATCATTTATTGGCAGTCCTAGCTATCAGGGGAGGTCCCAGTCTACTGGTGGCTAGCGAATGTGACGCCCATCTACAAGAAGGGCCAGAGGGTAGACCCAGGGAACTATAGGCCTGTCAGCTTGACCTCAGTGCCAGGGAAGCTCATGGAGCAGATTATCTTGAGGGTCATCACGCGGCACTTGCAGGGCAACCAGGCTATCAGGCCCAGTCAGCATTGGTTTATGAAAGGTAGGTCCTGCTTGACGAACCTGATCTCCTTTTATGACCAAGTGACGCGCTTGGTGGATGAGGGGAAGGCTGTGGATGTGATCTACCTTTCCTTCAGTAAGGCTTTTGACACCGTTTCCCACAACATTCTCCTCAAGAAACTGGCTGCTCATGGCTTGGACTGGCGTACGCTTTGTTGGATTAAAAACTGGCTGGATGGCCGGGCCCAAAGAGTTGTGGTGAATGGAGCCAAATCCAGTTGGAGGCCGGTTACTAGTGGAGTCCCCCAGGGCTCAGTGCTGGGGCCGGTCCTCTTTAATATCTTTATCGATGACCTGGATGAGGGGATCAAGTGTACCCTCAGTAAGTTTGCAGATGACACCAAGTTAGGTGCGTGTGTCGATCTGCTCAAGGGAAGGAAGGCTCTGCAGGAGGATCTGGATAGGCTGGACCGATGGGCTGAGGTCAACTGCATGAAGTTCAACAAGGCCAAGTGCCGGGTCCTGCATCTGGGGCGTACCAACCCCAAACAGTGCTACAGGCTGGGAGATGAGTGGTTGGAAAGCTGCCTGGCAGAGAAGGACCTGGGAAGTGTGGCCAGCAGGTCTAGGGAGGTGATTGTCCCCCTGTACTCGGCTCTGGTGAGGCCGCACCTTGATTACTGTGTTCAGTTTTAGGCCCCTCGCTACAAGAAGGACATGGAGGTGCTCGAGAGAGTCCAGAGAAGGGCAACGAAGCTGGTGAGGGGTCTGGAGAACAAGTCTTATGAGGAGCGGCTGAGGGAGCTGGGCTTGTTCAGCCTGGAGAAGAGGAGGCTCAGGGGAGACCTCATCGCTCTCTATAGGTATCTTAAAGGAGGCTGTAGAGAGGTGGGGGTTGGTCTATTCTCCCACGTGCCTGGTGACAGGACGAGGGGGAATGGGCGAAAGTTGCGACAGGGGAGGTTTAGATTGGATGTTAGGAAGAACTTCTTTACTGAAAGGGTTGTTAGGCATTGGAATGGACTGCCCAGGGAAGTGGTTGAGTCACCATCCCTGGAGGTCTTTAAAAGACGTTTAGATGTAGCCCTTAGTGATACGGTTTAGTGGAGGACTTGTTAGTGTTAGGACAGAGGTTGGACTAGATGATCTTGGAGGTCTCTTCCAACCTAGACGATTCTGTGATTCTGTGATTCTGTGATTCTGTTGAATGCAGAAGTCTGTTTACATTTGCAGTTCTCCAAGGAAACTCTCTGTTCTGATATCATGATCTTCCTATGTTCAGAGAATAACTGTTATTATTGAGAAGTTGTTTACACCTAGTATAAGTAGACACATATTGTGTAGATCTGAGAATCTGAGAAGGTTATTTTGTACAAAACCAGCACGTGATTGTACTGGAGGGCTTTCTATGAAACTGTAACTATAACAAAATAACCCTTTTTCTATTAGAGAAGTGCTTTTTTTTTTTTTTCTTTTTGTCTTCTAACTAACCAAAAAACTTTTTCAGCTGTCTAACCAACCATTTTGAGTCCCACAGATTCCCTATAGGAAGTGACTTAGGCCCCACCATTGTCAATTTATCTCCTATTCACTGTTTAGTAGATCTATTTTATTCTCAGCAGATGTTCAGACTGCCTTAATTACTGATGGTCTGGTCAGAAACTGTATGGCACTTATTTCATGAGCTGCTGCTGCTACCCAGAACTGACTTTATGCTTTTTTTTTTTTTTTTTTTTTGCTAATGCTTCCTTTTTACTTTTAAGCTTAGAAGACATTCCTATTCAACTAAAAACTGTAATGTAGCGGTCTTAGGATTTTCAATTTATATAAGGTAGACAGAGAAAGTATTAGAGAGTAGTGAGATCTTTTGCTGAGATGTTGAGTCCTCAGTACAGCCAGGTGCAGAACTCCAGGCACTTGGCTCTCATTTACTAAACTGAGTATTAGGCAACACTGCCTTCCCTGACGCTCCTTGTGTCACATATCAATCCACTGGATTAATATGTGGTGAGCAGAAGTACTGGATAAGCAAAAGTTGTGAAAGTGAAATAAAAAATGGCCTTTATAATATTCACTTTATTCTGAGTTTAGAAGTGATTTTTTTATTGTGAGCCAGCAGTACCGTTGAGCCACCTAAAGTTCAATCCTCCTCCACAGAGAATTATTACAAGGACTATATTACAAAGAATTATTTTGACTGAAGTCAAAAAATATGGAAATGAAAGTTACTAACACACATTTTGCAACTAACACTCTAAGGCAGTGTGAGAGATGCTTCTATAGCTTATGCAATGAAATGGTTAACCAGAAGTTGCTATTGTAGCCAGCCATAAGCCAAGCCAAGACACTTCTCACAGCTCACCTCTACCCTTCCTATAAGTAACAATTTAAAAAGTGGTATCATATTACATGAATATTCAAGATCTTTAGAACAAGAAATGGGTTTCTGGTAGATCTGTGCATTTCTTTCCCTATGTATACTTTCCAGATAGGACCAAAAGTAATATGAAATAATGTTCTTAAAAACATTTTTCATAAGACTAGGCCCAGCAAAGCTAGAATCTCATGAGAAAATTTCTGAAAGCTTTCCAACTCATTCCTCTAGATTTAATTGACTGGAATGGCCTTCAGTCATCTTAACTTTCAGCTGTTTATTCAAGACAAACATAAATGATGAAAGTTCTGTAGTTGCCTATCACTACTACCATGATGCAAAAGCATATGATTAATCCTGGCCCCATTTAGCATCACTGTGGTCAGTCCCCACAGGAAATATTATTCTTGCCATGGTTTAGGAGCATTTAATCTGATTTGACAATGCTCAATCTACTTCCCAAGTCCTTGATTGATTTCTTCTTCTTTGCTATGGTAGTATGACCATTGTCTTTTGATTAAGACATTAGCATTGTATGTGACCTACATCTTTTGCAATCTAGTTTTCCATAGCTCATCCAAGAGTACGATTTATCTTAAACAGATCAAATACCATAATAGTTGGCCCCAATAGGTGCTTTTAAAAAAATGTTTTTAGTACAGTGTAATGGCTGTTTCAAAGATTCCAAAGACTTAAACACTGAAAAAAATAGATGTAATTCAGCATACTAATCATTTACCAATTATACTTTCATTTGGGTTTTAGTGGGGTAAAGTATGTTAAGCAAAAGTAGCAGTCATATTCAAAATGTTTGTTCTGATGATCAAGATCTATGAACTACGGATTGTTTTCATAATCAACTTTCTGCTTTGGAAACTTTAAAGCTCATCATGTCCCGTTCATGGAAAGCCTAAACCAAACATTTGATTCCCCCCAGATTTAACTAAATTGCTGATCTTGCAGTACAAGCCTTCCTTTCTGATGCTAATCATAGACACAAATCCTTATGCCAGTCCAGCTGGTATAATAAAGTGTCTATCATTTCACCTTTTCAATAAAGACATTGTTGAAGTATTACAGTCTCTCAATGTGTTTGTAATACAGCAGAGTTCATAATTTAATCTTTTAGTACATGACTACAGAATGTATTTATTTATTGATTGATTTACCAATCTGAGAACATGCTGCTGTTCCATGCATGGACAAACAACCAGATAACATATCAGGAATAAACATCTTGTTGTCAAACTTAATTAGAACTACAGGTGGTCAAGAACTCTACTAAGACACAAAGATGAATAATGAAGACTTTCAAGCCTTACAACCTCTTTGTGTCTTTCTGTGCCATCAGTATTTTAAATACACATACCCGCACAATTTTCTTTGCCCTGATGGCTATAGGGCTGATTAAAAGAAGTAAATGCAAAGGCCAAATCCATCAAGCTGAGCTTTAACTTCCTAACATGGTGCAGAAGGCCATAGATCACTTCTGAACAGGACTTAAGAGATTAATTTGTGCCAGCAGTCAATGACAGGCTTGTTAGGAGAAAATTCCAATGATGCTAACCCTTCAAAAAGCTGGTTATTAACTGCATCGATGACTGACTCCTCATTAAAGATCACTATTACTGTCTTCCATAGTGTTTCCCCTTTGACCCAAATGGTTAGTGAATTTTCAGGACTTCCAGTTTTTGCTGTAAAGAGAAGATAATGATGACATTTTTCTTTCATTGAATGCTCCTTATTTCAAAGAATGCAAATGATCTCCTGCTTCCCTGAACCAAAAAGGAAACAAAACAGTCAGGAAGCAGTTCATTGGCTCACTGTCTTTTTACAGAATTCACTGACTTTCAGCTTGCTCTTCCAGTGCAAATCACCTTCAATCAAATATATCAAAACTTTTTTAAAGCACATTTTTATGATAATACAACAGACTGGAAATCCTTGTATAGATCCACCCCACAAATCATTAATATTTCTTGAGAGTGCCTTAGTTTTATGCATCAGACACACACTACCTTGACACTTATTCCATCAGTACTGTTTGCCTGAGAAGGCTTTGCAGTTACCGACTTTTGAGTCAAATACACCCACTCTGCCACCAACTCAGAGAGTAATAGTGCCTCCTGCATAGCTACATGTCTATGAAGGAGAAAACATACCCTGTCACTTCCTCTTATGTTACACAAGGAAGAAGATGGTAAGGACAGCATCTACTTAAGAAGACGGTAAGGACACCATCTTCACTTTGGGACGTGCCTTAGAGCCCAGACTTGACAAAACTGACCAACACTCAAAGATACAACCAGAAGCAAAGAAAACAAAGATTTCAGTGTGCTCACAGGGAAAATAAGTTGATTTTAAGAGGAAAGCCATTGCCCAGGGGCCAAGTCAGGAAACAGGACAAGTGTTAAAAATTTCCATGAACTTCATGCCAAACAGATGTCCACAACCTTTATTTTAGACGAGTATTATACATCTCTTTTATTCTTTATCAGAGAAAAAGCTTCTCTTCCCCAGGGCCTCAGGGCTTTGCACTGACATTTCAGCCACCCAAACCACTTTCCTGCATCTTTAAAGTCTTCTGAAATCAGGTCAGGAAGAACCAGGCCTTGACCACCTACGCCTTGAGCGAAGGGTTCAGTGAGAGGTACACAACTGAGACATTTTTTAGCTGGAGACCTGTCCTCCAAAGTCCTCCAAATTAACAGTCTTGACAGAGCAATGACAGAGCAACTTTTTGCTCTAGGCAAATCAAAGTTCCACAATACAATTGTTTGCATGTTGGGACTGGCAATTCAGAAGGGGAAAAAAAAAAAATGTAACTAAGCCATCTGCCCAGAAAGGCAATTATCCCAGATCTATGACTACACTTGCATTGACATAGAATCTTTAGTAATACCCTCTGCTTTTTACACACTACGTTTTTCTGCCAGCTTCTCTTTCTGACTTTTCAGATCTCTTAGGCCAGCTTCTCTGCAGAGGACTGCAGTGGAGGTCAGGCAAAGCCTCCTTTTCACAGAAGTCTCTATGCATACAGAGACATGTAATTCTATGGACTGGCTTACAATTCACACTTTTTCTCACCTCCTTCTGTAGAAGCATCTGCTTCTGTGACATGACCTGAGAGGAAAAATGAAAAGATACTTGGCAATTTATGACAGAGGAGACAAGATCAGAATAAGCAATAGCTACTCTTCAAGAGAGATTCAATGGTTCTCTAAAATATTTGAAAGCGAGAACAGACTGGGATAAAGCAGTGGGTCCCTGCAATTGTTAGGGCTGGTCAGACTTATCTGCTGTATAAATGCTTCACTGACAACACAGTCCAGAAAGGACAGAAAAATGGCAATAGATGCCCTTTTTTAACAGCACTATTTTGCCAGAACAGTTTTCTGAACACACTTGCGAACAAATCTGCCTGGAGTCTGATATGCAGTGACATTAGGGTGTAGAAAGAAAAATATTTTCATCTGAGACCAGAGCCAAACTGATTCTCTCCCACCACTGGTATAAAAAACAGCTCTTACCCAAGCATCTCTGTTAGAAGAAGCTCCTGTTCTTGGCTCCACAGAAGGCATAAGTGAAATATACAGCAAGAAACAGGACAGTCCTGTGTTGGAGATCAGAGCAGCACTAGAATCAGGAATTTGCTGGGTACCGCATGCTGGATGATAGATATAGGCTTCTTGCCCTGTCTGTCCCAGAGGACCACATATAATGAAGCAGGATAACAGATTGTTTTCAGCTATTGCTTTCTGATAAGCATTCACAGATAAGGTTGAACCGAAACTGTAGGTCATGCAGAAGTAAGGCCCACACACTCATCTACAGTATCCCAGCGTGTTGATTTGACAAATAGCAGGTGTTTACTTGTATAGGCACTGAGGTCTATACTGCCCAAACATTCACTGCTGGGAATACAGGTGACTGTGATTGACCACTGGAGCCTTGTGTTCACATGCCATCTGCATCTAATCAGATGGGGTCACCAGGGATCACAGAATCATAGAATCATTCACGTTGAAAAAGACCTCTAAGATCATCTAGTCCAACTTTTAACCTAGTACTAAACCATGTTACTAAGTTCTACATCTACACATTTCTTGAAGACCTCGAGGGATGGTGACTCAACCACTTCCCTGGGCAGCCTATTCCAATGCTGCCCAACCCTTTCAGTAAAGAAATTTCTCCTAATATCCAACCTTAACCTCCCTTGGTACAAGCTGAGGCCATTTCCCCTTGTCTTACCACTTGGTGCTTGAGAGAACAGCGCAATCCCCACTTCATTATAACCTCCTCTAAGGTAATTGTAAAGTACAATAAGGTGTCTCTTGAGCCTTCTTTTCTCCAAGCTAAACAACCCCATTTCCCTCAGCCACTCCTCATAAGACTCATTCTCTAGACCCTTCAGCATCTTCATTGCCATTCTTTGGACATGCTCCGGCACCTCAATGTCCTTCTTGTAGTGAGGGGCCCAAAACAGAACACAGTATTCAAGGTGCAGCTGCACCTGGGCCAAGTAGAGGGACAATCACTTCCCAGTCCTGTTGGTCACACTATTTTCGATAAAAGCCAGGATGTTGCTGGCCTTCTTGGCCACCTGAGCACACTGCTGGTTCACGTTCAGCTGGCTGTTGAGCAATACCCCCAGGTCCCTTTTTGCCAGGCAGCTTCCAGCCACTCTTGTAGTGCTGCATGGGCTTGTTGTGCTGCAAGTGCAGGACACGGTTGAACTTCCTACAGTTGCCCTCAGCCTGTCGATCTGGCCTATCAGATCTTTCCACAGAGCCCTCCTACCCTTGAGCAGATCAACACTCACACCTAACTTGGCGCTGTCTGCAAATTTACTGTCTGCAAATTTAATGATTTATCATTGAGTACTGAATTTACTCAAATTTACTCGATCCCCTGGTCCAGATCATTGATAAAGATATTGAAGAGAACTGGTCCCAGTACTGAGCCCTGGGGGACACCACTAGTGAGCGGCCTCCAGCTAGACTCCATTCACCACGACTCTTTGGGCCTGGCCACTCAGCCGGTTTTTAATCCAACAAAGCATACACATATCCAGGCATTGAGCAGCCAGCTTCTTCAAGAGAATGCTGTGGGAAATGGTGTAAAAAGTCTTACTGAGGTCTAGGTAGACCACATGCAGAGTCTTTCCTTCATCCACTAAGCACATCACCTTGCCATAGGAGGAGATCGAGTTCATCAAGCAGGACCTGTCTTTCATAAACCCATGCTGACTGGGCCTGATCGCCTGGTTGTCCTGTAAGTGCTGCATGATGACACCGAAGATAATCTGCTCCATGAGCTTCCCCAGCACAGAGGTCAGACTGACAGGCCTGTAGTTTCCTGGATCCTCCTTTCGGCCCTTCTTGTAGATGGGCATCACATTTGCCAGTTGCCAGTCTACTGGGACCTCCTCTGATAACCAGGACTGCTGATAAATGATGGGAAGTGGCTTGGCGAGCATTTCCACAAGCTCCCTCAGTACCCGTGGGTGGATCTCATCTGACTCCATAGGCTTGTGTGTGTCCAAGTGGTTTAACAGCTCACTAACCATTTCCTTGTGGATTTTGAGGGCTTCATTCTGCTCCCTGCCCCTATCTACCAGCTAAGGGGACTGAGTAGCCAGAAAACAACTGGTCTTACTGCTAAAGACTTTGGTAAAGAAGGCATTAGGTACCTCAGACTTTTCCTCACCTCTTGTCACTATGCTCCCCCCGCATCCAATAAATGATGAAGACTCTTCCCACAACCCATAAAGGATAGGATCCCACTCCTCTACAGTCAATCACGCTGTGCACAGAAAAAAAAAAAAAAAAAGAAAGAAAAAAAAAAAAACAAACATGGCAGGAGTGTATTGGGTTTACATGGCAAGGTTTTGGTAGCAGGGAGCTACATAGGGTGGCTTCTGTGAGAAGAGTCCAGCAGCTGCCCCATGTTAGATAAGGGCCAGCTCCAGCTGGCTCCAAAGGGACCCGCTGCTGGCCAGAGCTGAGCCAATAAGCAATGTTTGCTCCTCTGTGAGAGCATATTTAAGAAAGGGGGAAAAAAAAATGTTTCACAACAACAGCTGGGAGAGTGAAGAGTGAGAAACAGCTTTGCAGACCCCAAGGTCAGTGAAGAAAGAGGGGGAAGAGGTGCTCCAGGCTTGGGAGCAGAAGTTCCCCTGTTGCCTGTGGAGAAGCCCCTGGTGGAGCAGGCTGTCCCCCTGCAGCCCATGGGTCCCACACGGAGCAGATCTCCACGCTGCAGCCTGTGGAGGAGCCCACGTGGAGCAGGTGGATGTGGCCTGGAGGAGGCTGCGGCCCATGGAGAGCCCCCGCAGGAGCAGGCCCCGGGCCGGAGCTGCAGCCCGTGGAGAGGAGCCCACGCAGGAGCAGGGGGTCTGGGGGGAGCTGCCGCCCGTGGGGGACCCGTGCTGGAGCAGTTTGCTCCTGGGGATGGATGGACCCCGTGGTACGGAGCCGTGTGGGAGCAGTGCTGGAAGAGCTGCTGCCTGTGGGCAGCCCCCGCAGGCTCAGTTCGGGAAGGACGGCATCCCGTGGGAGGGACCCCGCGTGGAGCAGGGGCAGGGAGGGACCGTGAGGGAGCAGTGAAGACAAAGAGTTAGGGCCTGACCGCAGCCCCCATTTCCCTGCAATGCTCAGGGGGAGGTGGAAGAGAGTGGATGGGGGGAAGGTGATTTTAATTTTTCTTTGTTTCTCACTTCTCCAGCTTGTTAGTAATAAGTAATAAATTTCTCCGATCTCCCTATTCTGAGTCTGTTTTGCCCGTCACAATAATTGTTGAGTGATCTCCCTGTCCTTATCTCAACCCTTGAGCCCTTTTGATTGTATTTTCTCATCTTTCCCTTTGAGGAGGGGGAGTGAGAGAGCAGTTGTGGTGGAGTTCAGCTGCCCAGCTGGGTAAAACCGCCACAGGAGATAATGCCTTAAGCTCCATACGTGTGAAGTTGCATCTGTAGGAATCCACGTGTGTAGTCTGCCTCTCTAATCATGTCAGTAAAGCAGGCTGTAGCTCCACTTTATATCTGTCACTGAATTTAAAGAGAATTAAAAATGACAATCTATCATTTAGGAGAGGAGGAGTCTGCAGGCACAGAAGAGAAAAGGGTTGATCTGTGCACAGGTGTTAGTCAGAAGTCACTGACCAATGTGTGCTTACAAAGGTCAGTCCTCTGTTCCACAAACTGTAGCATCAATATGTTACAGGGGGAGAAGGATAGTCTGATTTTACGTAATTAAGGCAGCAAACCTGAAGAACAGCACAAGCTGTTAAATGAAGGAATTGCAGTAATGTATTGTAAAAGCATCAGCAATCCAATGGTGCTGGTCTGTGAAGGGAAGATAAAGCAAGTAAGTGCAAATGGTTTTAGCTGTACATTTTAATATCTAATGTTAAAGATGTGTCAGTGTTTCCATTTGCAAACCTCTATCTCTGAGTATAGAGGTTGTGGCTATGGAAATGAGCCCAAACTGAAACTCGACATGTTGTCTCAGAAAAAGGATTTTTTGTTGTTGTTGTTGCTGTTTCATTCTTGTAAAAAATAAACAAGAGGTAAACAATACATGTAGTGTTAGAAATGTTTCAAACATTTTTTCACTGTGTCATAAAAATGTTTGCAATTTGAAATGGAAATGAAGTTCAGAAGCTATTGTGACAGACTTTTTTTATAAAGAATTCAATTAAATTTTAGCATCTTAGCAAGTCCCAGAGCCAAGTCCTCAGTAAGAAACAGGGCTGTGAGGAGTGTCTGTACTCTTCCTGTGGTATACAGAGATGCATCAGTTGCTGTCATGTAGATGAGCTTTCCTTGCATCAAGGACACTTCCTTAGCTCAAGGATATAGGAGCTACTGACCTCCTTCTCTAATGGCTCCCTCCCCTTTAGTATATACCGTCCAGCTCCATTTGCTAGATGGGATTACCTACCCTCCTAACCAGGCAAATTTCAAAAAAAGGATCAACAATTTTTCCCTTTTAAACCAAGCTTTGAGAGAAAGCTGTTTGTTGAATACAAATTTTTCATGGGAAGTCTTTTTTCCCCCATACTTTCAAGCCTAGTAGAACATAAGAACAAAAATGAAATTAAAAGCATATGATTCACCCCCTTTAAAACAAACAAACAAACAAAAAACAACAACTCTTTACTCTCTATAATTTCAGAGGGATTCCAATATAGTACCTCTATCCCCAAAGTTCTGAGAAGTGTGCACTGTATTTAATCTTCTTGAGTTCACCTCTGTTTCACATTCTGTGAACCTGCACTATACTTTCAGGAATGTTTTTCAATGTAACAGATATTAAATGAATATTCAAGAGTATTTGTAGGAAATACATCAGATTCCTGCACAAGCATTCATATCAAAAACATGATGCTAAGAATTAAGCTCATTCAACCAAGGAGCCAAGACCACAGCATGCAATCTGAGTGCAACTAATCAACTCTTCTCAAATTATTAATATTTAGAGAGAATTGCTGGGGACCAAACTGCAACTGAGAACTATTTGAATAGCAAGCCCATTTGAGAAAACTTTGTTTTGCAGAACATTCACAAAGAGAAAAATAAACATGATTTATTGAATATATAGCTCCAAAATATTTTCTCATTCCTAGAATCTACTCTGTCTAAAATAGTTCCTATGTACAATCAATTAATAAGAGTAGCAAAAATGTGCTGGGTACATGGTGGGGCTGTGGAATAATCTTCAGTATTCATTTTTGTACAAACACAGAAGTGCACAACCTTGGAAACAATGGTTTGAACTTCATTATCAATATATTTTGTGGGGGTCCTTTTTTTATTCCTCCCTCTCCCCCCCTCCGCCCCTCAATTCTGGTTGCAATTCTGTTCTCGTTGGTATGGTATTCAACTGCCTGTGAGAGTAATTATAACCCAGTTCCATTTAGTACTGTGTGCAGAAATAGTTCACTTAGATTGTTAAATAGTATTTCCCACTTCTAGCTTGCTCTAGTCTATCCTAACATCTGCAGAAATTGATATCATCTGTTATGTGCTAGATTAATAACATTTCTTTCCTGAATAGTATTATTTGAGTTGTTCTGTTTGCATTAGTTATGTTTCTGCATAATTTAACTAAGCAGATTGTGAAGATGAGGCCAAAATAGAGGTTTTCACCACTATTTTGTTAATGTTTAGTGCTTTATTTCTAAAATTATTTGATAGTCTTACAGAAATATATATATATGTTCTTTAATATCTACTCTTTTATCTGGATTCAAATGCATTTAATCTTCAACATCTTCCGTACAAAATCCCAAATTTCTTAACAGACAAATTCTTTTTAAAGGAGCCCAGCCCATCTCTTTTGGGATAATGAAGGCATCCAGTCATGCAATTATAAGTCATATTGGGATTAATGGTGTAGCTCACTGAGCCCTATACTGCTATCTCTTCTATCTGCAGATTATCAGTTTCACTAAACAAAGTGTATAAACAAATGTATTTGTGCTGTTTTTTGTTGGTTTCTTTGTGTTGTTTGTTTGTTTGTTTGTTTCATTTCTGGAACAGCAACAGAGGTTTTTATAATTTTCACTTTTTATATTAGTTGTTTCCATGAATTATTATTTACAGGGATGGGAGTGATTAGCTCTCTGATATCATCTTTCTTTAGAGTGATCATTGAAAGGATAACTTCTTTTCCCTTGTTTGATGAGACTGAAAAATCCTACACATTACTTTCACTAAGCCTTCACAGACTATTGTTTACAACTATGCCTCCTTCTGCCCCTCTGGTTTTGAAAGTAAAATTCCCTGTTGGAAAGTACATTTTTAATGCCTTTTTTTTTTCCCGTTCTTTTTCTTCTTCAAAGGGAACTGTTAGAAAAGAAAAATTGAATCTGAAATTTCCACAGACTTCTAAGGTTATTGCTGACTCTACTCATTCAAGCACTATCATTATCAGTAAGCTCAGGAAAAAAAAAATGTGGTCAATGTATGTGTGAAGAAAACAGGTATGTCTCTCAGTTATGGGATGATTAAAACCCCAGTGGAACAGATGAGATGACAAAATATGGAATGAAGATGAAACTTCAAAAAAAAAAAAAAACCACACACCACTCTATCTGTTTAGGTATTGAATGAATATCTATCAAAAAAATGTAGGTTCTTCAAAAGTGATTGCGTTTACAGAAGCCAATGCAACCACTGCTAGTTTTCTAAAACTGTCCATAGCATTAGTTTACTCAGATATAGAAGTAGACAATGCTTTTATTCAGCATTGTTAGATGCCAGCTCTCCAAGGCTCTATACGGTTTTCAAATACGCCGTAATGCAATGTCTCTTGCAGAGAAGCAGTGGTCCATGACATGTAGTTTAAACAATCATTTTTATTTAGCTGACATTTCACAGTCACCTGTATGGTCAAGGGGCAATTCTGATCTTGTCTGACCTCTCAAACAAGCAGTAACCTGACATCTTTTCTTCTCACCAGTAGTGTGTTATGCTTTCCACTCACACTACATAACCTCTGCTCAGAGAAGCCCCAGACTATTCCACTCTGCTGCTCCTTTCCAGTTCTGGGGACATGTTCTGTAGTTTGCCCTATCTGTGTCTATCTATCAAGGAGAGGTCTACCCTTGCCGTGAATCGTCCATGACAAGGAGGACAACAAAAACTTTTGATCTGCTACTCAGAATTGGGAAAATCAGAGCCAAACTGCAAGAGTCTGAAATTTGGTGCAATACCTGAAGTTAGCCCAGTAGGTGAAATTTCAGGTTGACCTGAACAGCATCTTATGAATGCTCATGGTGCTGTGAAGAATAAAAAAGAAAGTGAAATGTTAGCATGAAGAGATTGAGTCGAAGTAAAGCAACATAACTAAACCAGCCCATTTTCTGAATTCCTTTCCTAGCGTCTAAATTCACTATGAACCATTTTGTTATTTTCAGAACTTGCAGTTACAACAGGCAACTTTCTTTGTACCTGAGAAGGCCTACAGGAATCAGAAGACACAAGGAACAGAAAGGTTTTGTTCTGAGCAAAAGGAATCTTATGTGGGAAAGAAATGACTTGCATAATGGGAATTTCTATAGGTTTGCTAGAAATCATCATGTTGACCTTAAGGTACCTCTCTTTTTTCCCCATCCTCTGATTGTCACTGTTATGTAGTTATCAGAGATATTTTAAAAATTATTTTAGCACTTCTTAAAGCAATTGCATTGATTATAGCAAAGATATTCTTCTGGAGGCTTAGCAAATGAAGCATTGGGTAACAATATAAAGACCTTTTCACCACTAGGTCATCATTAACATGATCTGGTCAAATACTTAATGACAGAAAAATGCTGCCATCTAATTAACAGTGCATTGTGGCCTATATATAATGAGCTGATTTCAGTCCATATCCTGTTCAAAACGTAAGAAATAATCAATTTAATTGGGGATTAATTGGCACCTGACTTGTCAATCTTGATAATCTTTAGGGCATAGTCTTTATTTTGAGTGTAAACACCTTAGGGGAGACATTGTTTATTACTACGTTTGAAAAATTCTGCACCATCATCCTTGCAAGTGTTATTTTTGTCACAGATCCAAAACAGCTTACCGTGCTATTCTTGTAACTGGAGAAAAACAGATGAGCTGATTTGAAGGACTTTCAACCTACTGCCTTTGAAAAAGCATTTGAAAAGTAAGCATTATCCTCAGATTAGTGAAAATTCATACTAAGGGCAGAGGTTCATCTTTTGGTTTGGACAGATTCTCAGTTTGTTCCAAATAAGTACGCCTGTCTCATGTTATCATGTAGAAAAATCTTCTGGAAACCAACAAGTCTCTCTCTAACAGAGAGTATAAAGAAGGCAATAAACATGCCTGTCTCAAACCTTAAAAATCTATCAGCCTTTTTGTACCTAAAGCAGATAATGCAGAACTTTGAGTAGGCTTTTGTCTTAGTATGCACATAATAGTGTTACAGGGAGCCACACAAATATATCTCTGGGGCAAAAGATCCCTGGATCACAGTGAGTAATGCCCATAAGTATTAGCCACAAAATATACATAACCAAATAATTCAAACTGGCTAAAATAAGTAGATACCATAAATTAGAGAAAGAAAAAAAAACTTACTGCACGCATGGAAATTTCCTCAGAAAACGTTTATCTTCATCTCTACAATAAGATTCTTTATTAACTACATAATCTGGGATACACTCAGTTTTGCTGAACACAAGAGGGAATAAAAAGGCCTAAATATGCTAAGCCTTGCTTGATCTATGCAAAGAGATTTTTCTCTCTGCAGAAGATTTGGTGAAGTAAAACCACATTTGATAAACATGAGCACATGGCTTTGGTTTTATGGTTCTTACGCTAAGCTAGGAGGGGACTAATCAGACCCTGGAGACGATATGAATTTGACAACTGACCAAGGGATAAATGGCAGGAAACTAGTAGGGGAGAAAAAAAGAAGTGACGATGAAAATAAGTTGAGGGAAAGGAAAAACCTTTTTGACAACATCAAAATATCACTACAGGAACCTTTAGTTTTTGGAGGGTAAGTAACAATGAACTGAACAAGGAAAGTCAAAGCTGTAGAAAGATGAGGAATGCAAGGCTATCTACTGCAAACACAGAGAGAACAGAGCCAGAGGCAAGTATGACTAGCTTTGCTGGTAGCCACAGTAGCCGGGACTCCAGGACTCTCCACACTCTTTTTCATTTTGAAATCCATCTTTCACTCCCAGTAACTAAGGTCACCACATTGGGGCATTCACTGTTTGCCCTTATGAAAACCATTCTGAATATGACAAATAGCATTTGTATTTGCCTTAAGTCCTCATCAAACCCACCTGCGGGAACAATTCTGCTTGCCTCCCTGAAAACTCTAAGTAGAGTGGATATTCTTACAAGATTTCCAACACTTCTATATTTTCAGGAATATCAGCAGAAACTTTTTTCCAAAGACACCATTTCAGTACAATAGATTTATCTTTGGAAAGATGAAAGTGTAAATATGTGATGGAGGATATTACTGCAAATGGACATTCTCTTTATAGGCTTATGAATTTAAACACGGTGCCACACTACGTAGTTTGGAATCAGCTTGTAATTGTCTAGAGTATAATATGAGTAAAGAAAATTCGTATTTGTTCACAATAAATTTCTTAAATGTATTTCAAGTGGTATCTGTGTATATGACCTTGTTTCCAATACAACTGTTTCTACTAAATTACTGCTCTTCCTTAGAACTGACAGGAAAGGAAGATGGCACCAGCTGAGAAATGGAATTTTATTCATGAAAAGTAGCATAAGCTGGTTCCAGTTTCTCTTCGGATAAGAGAAATCCTTACAAAACATAAAAGAAGTTGCTTTTTAGGGTAGGAGGCTCTTGAATTCAGCAAGAGGAGAACCTTCAACACATTAAAGATGCTGGCATTTTGTGAGGGAGATTCCATTATTTCTTTCAAATCGTCTTTTCTCTTGACATCTCCATCATCAGCAGAGCTTGTTCACAGCTCAGCAGCCTCATGTGAAGCACTATTGGCTTCTCAGAATCCCATGGGGAGTAGGGGTCAGGTTGGGCACTTCAGGCACAAATACATTTTGAGAAGAAAATTGCACCAAATGATAGGTTAATGGCAGTATTCATGTCAAAAGCCAGTGGAACGTGAATGGCCTTCAAATAAGTATTGCTCCAGCCTACATATTCAATGAGATCCATATTCAATGCTTCAGGTTCAATCAGTGATTTTGATAAGTATGTGGAGAATCTCCAAAAGACATCTTTCAGCAAGGCATGGAGGGTACATTTTTATAGTTGGTTCTACAGAGGAAAACACAGCTGCTAAAGAAGAACAGATAAATACAGCCACATAAATACTTTCTGAATCTTTGAGTAAAAATAAGAGAAGAATGTAGAACAGCAGCCTTTATATAAATACAGATTTTAATATCGTTTTTTCCTAAGAGCAGCAGAAGTAGTAAAGCATGGTGGATGCACCGTGTCTCCCTGGCAATCCCTCTAACTGCAAGATGTTGTATTCATTTCTGGTTTCCTGGACACTTTCTGTCTGTGCAGGATGGGCCTGATATTTTTGCCAGTTCTGAGAAACAGCTCAGTTTTCCTCACTGAAGACACTAACTCACACTGCAGCATTCTACTAGTTTTCTTGAAACTTGCAGTATCTTAATTCTTGAGATTTCTTTCCTTCCACCAAATTTGATTTCAATGGGATTAAAACTTCATCAAGTTAAAATAGTTTTAGGGGTAGTGGTCAAAAGGAAGCTGTTAGTGAGATTATCTCAGCCTGTTTTCTTCAGGGAAGTAGGTGAAAAATGTACCTAACAGAAACAATTGTTCCAACTAGATGAGGACCTAACATTAAGCCCTGCTTTGAGATATTATTTCTGCTTGAAGTAATAAATGTACTATTTATTACTCAAGTTCTCTTTGTCAAACTGTTTGTACTGCTTTGGTGAAATTTATATTATTGTTTTGTTGTGGGGTGTATAACTCCCACATGCAACCTAGAAACCAGAAGATTGGTAAGAATCAGTACCAGGTAAAAAGAAAAGTCAACCTTTTTGAAATAACTGATTTTAATGGTAGTTTTCTGTAAACATTAATCAAGAAAGACAGGAAATGGTCTAAAATAATGTAATACAAATATCGCAGGAAAGAAATACAGAAATAGGCTGATGTTTATAACAGAAAGAAAATAATACTGAAATTCTTATATGTTTAAACAGGACAAGAAACACTAATAAGTGGTCAGCTTGTTAGGACTTAAAGTTAGCCAAGCATCACATATTAAGATGCGAGAAGCAACTAACTCATTTCCCTGGAGGGTGGGAACTTCAGCATGAACAGGAGTTCAATGTCAACAGCACGCTTTTTCAAGGCCAAGCTCTGCTTAGCTCTGATTTTCTAATCTGTGATCTAAAACCTGTATTTTTGCAAATATAAGTGCATGTAGTTAATTTGACACCTTGCTTCTAAGGCAGACTAGACCTAAATTTCAATGAGAAGTCTTTTAGTGTTACTATATCCTCACTTGCATTCACTGTCACATTTGCTATCTGTTGAATGTATTAGGATTTTTTTTTTCTCAGTGTCTGGATGACAGTTTACTGGAGTTTTGGTCCATGACTTGGGCATTTGGATACTAGGTAACAATGACAGATATTATCAGCTAAGCCAGTATTTCTCTATACGGCCAGATATTTTTAATAAACAAGATCCAGTTTAAGAATTTTGGTAGGAAAGCTCAAACTTAATAGGCTGAAACTTTCATAAACAGGATTGTTGTGAGGATAAAAAGATGAAAAATTGCTTATTAGCATATATTACTGAAGATGGATATTCTCTAGATGGGTTTATTCACTGGATTTAAATTCTGCCATGAGCATATGAAGAACAGGATCAAAAGGAGCCCCCAGACTCTTGGGTTAAAAAGACAGAGCTCTCATCTCTGCTGGTTATTTCTCTTAATGCACTTTTCCCCTTTTCCAAATAAATCTGTTTCAGTTCCCTCAGATCTGATTTCTAACGCTACAGATTATTATTATTATTTTTTTTCCTCTGGGTAGAGCTCTGCTGAGGTTCTGACAACGTCCACTGTCTTTCTCTGCAGGTGCTGGTTGTCATCCTCTCCACTCAGCTGCAGACTCTCTGATCTTTCAAAGTCTGCTAGGAAATAAGGTGTAGAGACTTACTCAGCCCTACTTCTTGTCCTGTGTTTTCTGTCAGCTTCTTCCCTCCCTCTCTCCATTTATTTTCACCTGGGATTCTTTGATCACAAAGAAAAGTTTGGATATACCACAAATCACTCAATGTGCTCACGGCAGACAAAAGGTTGGAGAATCAATAAAACAGAATTTTGGCCAGTTTCTCATTTCTACAGTTTTGCACTATCTGCACAACCCTTAATGCCCCATTAGAGTCTGTGGGAGGTATTTGACAAGCAATGGTGCTCACACAGCTATTCCCTCCTCTCCTTCCTGTTCCTCGGAAAGTGGCTTAAATAGATTTCTCAGCACAGCACTGGTCTCAGGCACCCACTCACCGTTTATCTTCCCTAGTCATTAATCACAATCATGTGCAATTTAGAGCAGTTCTTGGTCTTTTTTCCCTGAAATGAAAGAGTTGCTCTTGTCATGAATATTATTGGTCATGAATCACAGTGATTTCCAGTCATGCCATCAATTATAAACATAGCTAATTGGAGTGCCGACAGGGCTGCATCTCTTCACAAAGAGGATCCTGCCATGAATTTTACTGGCCATAAATCACTGTGTCTTCAAACAAGAGACTCCCCTTCACTCTTTTCCACTGACCTGAATCCAAGGCACCAGTATTGGCTTCCTGGAGTTATCAGGCTATGCGATGTCATAAATCCACATCTAATCAGTTCACCAAGGAAGATACTGTATCTCTCTCTACCCATACTGCTTGCAAGTCTCCCTCATGGCTGTCATATCTTTGCTTTACACTGGCATCATCAGGGAAATTGGCAGAGTTTCCTTACAGGTCTCATGCCAAGCCAATATTCCCCACACTTTTTCCAGGCAGACACAGAGATAACGTCTATCTAAAAAATGATTCTCATTTCTCTACTCAGACGGACAACAAGTGCTGCCTCCAAGCAGTTTGTCAGGACTTCTGGGTTGTATGCTGCTGCTGCACAAATGCTAAGTAGTAGACAAAATCTATCACTTTTTTTTCTCAACGATAGCATTCATGGGAAATGGATCTTGCGTTGGACTGTGCACAAGGAGGAGGGAAGCTGGGATTTTGAATTGTGCCTAGCAAAAGAACAAGAAAATTGATTGCCTTCTGCCTTTAACTTTAAGCACAATGCAGCAAGAGAGAACAGAATTCAATAGCTCTTCTGGATGTCATGCAAGATAAAATCCCAGAAAAAAAAAAAAAAATCAAGACGAAATCTGTTTCCTCCTCAGATGAAAAAAGTATCACCCTACAAGGGATGGAGGAAATGGACACTAATGTGAATGAATTCATCAACTCCTACAATGCCAACTTCTCCCCCACCAAAACACATCACTTGCAACACAACAAATTCTACTTTTTCAAATTGCATTAATGCTATTCACACAATTAATCACCAAACCACAATATTCACTCATTACCTCAGATTTTCGGTGACCAAGAACTTTCCCTTCTGGCTTCCTGACATTACCATGGATTCTTTCAACTACTCCAAGTATCTTAATCATTTTTTCAGCATACTGGAGTATACTGAGGTATGTGGGCCTCAGACATCTAGGATATCTAGTCCTCACAGGTTTCAAAAGAACAGTAAAAGACCTGTGCTGCAACCCTGGAGCCAGTGCCTGGGTGATGCCCATGATCTGCACCATGATTCATGACATGACCTATGGTGTGTCCAGACCAGGCCCTGTGGTGGCTGTGGAGAGCTGCTTTGAGATGCACCTGCCCTACAGACATTCCACTAGGACTCGCACTTACATACATAGCAGTAAATACAGATTTTCTCAATGAAGCTGGAGTAGTTGGTATGTACAAGCAGATGCAGGGCTGCCTACTGCCCGCTTGGGTTTGTCCTGTATTTAGAGGCCTCCCTACTGACTTGCTTACTCCCCTCCAAACCTCATCCAACACAGCTTATCTCTACTCCTTATTTTTAGGTAGTTCTGTTACCTAGACTTGGACCTGTCCCATCCCTAGTCTCTATACCAACATAATCATTAAAAAACTAACTATATTCTAACTGCTAGTCCTAAAAATTAACCAAGAAAGTAGTTTAAGTTGTTTTAAACACAGCAATCAGCAACTTACAAGGTGCTAACTCTCTCTACTGCAGCAGATCCCCCAGACCACTGTGAGACCACTGTGAGACCACTGCACTCTATCTTTGCCAGTACTTCATCCCTTTTAGTCAGCAGCTGTATGGAAAAGGGATTGTGAAAAGATTTGACAGAAATATTTTTTGAGTCATTTGGTTAGCTTAGTGGAAGTAACCACTTTATGTGAATTCAAAAGCTGATTAGGCAAGAACTGTAAGTACAGGCACGTGAGAAGCTCTGTTCAAACAGGAGTGAAATTGCCCATATTTCCAGCAATTCAAGCATTAGTGAGCTTAGCAGAGCGAAGACTGACCATTCTAACAAACTTCTGTCTGGCCAGCTAAAACCTTTCCATTACCTAATTTAACCACTGTGCATATCTTCCAAAGTGATTATGACAGTAAATTGTTCACTTTCCCCATTGAAGATGATGTATCTCCTTCAATTAAATCAGAATATAGATTCAAAAATGACAAGATGACAATGCCTCATATGACCTTTTCCTCCATTTGCCTAATGAATAAATAAACATCAGTTTAACAATAACACAGTTTATCATGGTCTATTGTCTGTTTCCAATTGCCCTTAAGCAATAAGTTTACTGGAAAAAAAATGTTCTGAACTTTTTAATATAAAACATAAAAAAAACCCACGTTACTAATCTAGGGATAACATAAGTCCCATGCCTGAAATATTTTACATTTGGCAAAAGAAAGAATTCCTTACTCAGTCTCAACAAAGGGTGAATGATCTTATACTTAATTTCAGATACATATGGTCCATCAAGATTAGAATAAAATCATTGAAGGCCTCCATTCTTTTTCCTTATTGATATAGTACAACCGGTGACACAAAGTCAATGATGTCTTAAAAAAAAATGCAAAATGAAGAGTCCAAGAAAATAAGAGTGAGAGGAATGATGGATGCATCACACAAAACTCCCAGTACACACAACTGAGTTGTAAAAGAGAACATGGCTTAGGGCAGAGGACAACAACAGGTAGAATCCACTGGATTACACACTTCCAGTAGGGAAAGCAGGAAAATATTGAACTGTGACAATTTAATTGGGAGCCAGAGAAGGAGAAGCACAGTGAACTCTCCACCCAATTATACTGTTGTTATTGCATATAGTGGTGTCCCCTTAAATCTCATATAGAGCAATCCCAAAAGATAACATATTCTGTCTCTGCACTATCCACCTACTGGAAGGTTTTTACAAATGAAAATTAATTATAAATGGCAGCTAGTCTTATCATTCAGGGGTAAAGTACACCTTGCCCAATCTGTTTGCATCAATACAAATAATAGTTAAAGATTATTTTTAATATATATGTAATTATATACATTATAATAATCCCCAGATAATATTCTCTGCAGCAAGTGTAATGGAAAGGATATACTGCTTTGAAGATGAATTGCTAAAATCTAATGTTCTGCACATATTTATGATAATTCCAAGTTAAAGTTCACCCACCCCTTTGTTCAGCAGATGCACATAGTTCTTTCTAGTTGATGCAGATAATTGCCATTGTTATGTTTGGGAACTATGGATAGAAATCGCTCCTCTCTTACTCTTTTTCTTTGTATGCCTGGGTATTTCATTTACTTTATTCACCAAATGATATTAGAAAAAAAGCTTATGCACTCGGATGAAAGGTGTTTTTAAATATATATATATTTGAAAGTCCTAGATAGAATTCTGCCTGATCACTTCTCAGTAGGAGTGTCATAAAAAAATATATCCTCATAAAGATATTCTGTATCTCCAGCGGGTCCCTGGTATCTTCTGTGTTTCTGATGCTGCAGGAGCATGATTAAGTTTTGTTAGTATTTATTTTTTACTTGCTATTACTTTTTTCTTTTCTCTTTGGCAAGAGCAAACCAGAAAACCCTGAACCATCAAAGACATTTACTTGCCTAACATTAATCAGGGTGGTCTCATTATGCAGCTTTAAGCTTTTCCAGTATCAGAGCTTTTGACTGTACAGTTGAATCAAAAGTCGTTTTGTAGGTAGGGTAGCCCGCATAATGGCACTATGGTCCTTGGTAATACTGTAAGGTAAATAAATAACAATTGTTTGAATCACAGGAGAAGAGAGAGTTTCTAATTGGGGGAAAAACAAAACAAAAGAACAACAACAAAAAAAAAGAAAGAATGCACAGAGGACTGCATTTTTCACTGATGATTTGAACGAATTAGCAGCTTGCCTCCCCTTACAGAGGGAAATGGCATGTAACAGATAAGCAGCTGTACAAAAATAACAAACTTCACTTACTATATGCACCACTGGAGCTTGCTGCAGTTGTGCGTGTTTTTAGAAAATTATGTCCTAAGCACTCTTATTTTTACCAGTGTTTGTATAATGAGTATTCTGTTCTAATTTATTTTTAATGTGCACCTTACCCCTTACTGCCAGCCATTCTTTGAATGAAGTGCTGCTTCTCCATGGGTATTTCTGCATAAATATTTTATAACTGAGCTAAATTAAATAATTAATTAATTAAATAAATAATATCTATCTATCTATCTATATATATATAAAACACCTTATAACTGCTTGAGGATAAATTGCTAGAAAAGTGTAAGCAATCCTATTTTGCTTTCACATTTATTTTTGGTATTTTACAACGAAATCTCACTGAGGCAAACTCACAATTTTATTCCAGTTCACACTAAATGGCAAGACGATAAGTTCATTATCAACACGAATAGAAACGAAACATAAATACACTAGTGATACAGGACACCTTTGTCATAATGGAGATTATAGAGTAATGGCTGCAGATCTACTGGAACCTGATATAAAAAACATAGCTTTGTACACCATGCTAACTCTGTAGTAGCTTTTGCATCACTTTGCAATCAGGATATACTATGAAAACAAATAAACATAAAATGTTACCATGTACAATGTGAGAGAAGTTAACACCATATAAATTTAAAATGAATCCATGGTAGATAATTATCTTCTTCTGAACAATGTTAGAAACTACCTGACTGAAATTGTCACCTTTTGTGATCACACTGAATGCTTCATCAACACTCTGTGATAAAGAATCAGTTTTGTGTCAACAGTGTATACCTGTAATCAGTCTAAAATAAATGTCTAATATATTGGTCACTTACCATCTGTGATCTTGATGTATCTTCACAGAAGAAGAATAACAGAAAATGATGAAATGCGATGACAGATGCACGCGTATTTAGGGGATATGCCTGTGAGGACTGAATTCCTCATTTATTTATCTTCATGTTTGAGAAAGTTCAAATAAAATGATTCCCAGAAAATTAATAAGAGAATAGGGACTCAAAAAAGTTTCATTACAAGATGTAAACAAGCTCTTGGAAGCACATGCTTGCAAACTGTAATCAGTACGAAAGCACAAAAGAAAAAAGACAATTGCTTTGAATCACAATTAACCTCAGTCAGGACAGTTTGTTGCTGCTGCTGAATTGGATCATTTTTCTTTTTCTGAACAAAACCAACAAATTTCTTTAATGTATGCCACAATGACTGGATGCCTCAAGGGTCTATGTAGTATTCCTTTGCATAGAAAAGATCCACCAGAAGTTTGATTAAATGGAACTAAAATAGATTTGCTTTGCTGTAAACTGCACAGAATGAGAGCACCATCTTCTTCCAAAGCCAGGAGACAACTTAGGTTGGGCCTCAGCCATCAAGGGCAAGGGCAACTGCATTTCGTGATAAAAAGCTATAACAAACCCAGGGTACTTGGACACATCAAAACAGAAGTAATTATTTGTTTAACATAAGAAATCCACTTACAAGGAAAAGTCAGTAAAGGTCATCCTAAATTCCCTGTCTTGGAGAAGACAGATATTGCTAATAAGAGCGGGAAGCCTAACTGGCACGATCAAGGTTTACAGTATAGTTTGGAGTGCTACTGAAGATTATGTAGATACACAAACACTGAAATGAAACAGCTTTGCTTAGCTTGCTGCCTCATTAATGAGCACATTGTTCCATCTTAAATAATAATGGCAACCTCTGCTAGGCCTTGGCTGAAGTGAGTCCAGCTTCAGCCTGTCTTTCCTGAAATGCTGACATGTCTATCCAGGAAGACGGAAAATAATGTCCCATTTTAGAAAGTGCCTGACCATGAAGGCTGGCAACAAGTTACACTGCAGCCCTTCTAGCTAACAAATAGCATAGGCTTACTGAGAGAGAAGAGTTTTCCCGCTTCGAGTGAGAAAAATCCCCAACAGGAATACTCACATCCTCCTTCCCCAAACTGAACAGATAAGAATTAATCTCCTTTTCTTGTTGTAGGGAAGTGTACTCACTGTGCATCAGCCCAAACAAGTTTCATCCTGAGGCGGTACTGCCTATCTGCTATTAGCAGTTTGGGCTTCTGGGCAGAGTTGTCTTGCTAGTCTTAAACTGGTCTTGACTGTACTTAAGCTGAAGCTGTCTTCTCTGCTTACTCTTTCTGATAACTTCCTTCCTTGCTAGCTGTCCTTATCCCAACTGCAGTCACTAGTTCCTCTTGCTAGGCCCTTTCCACTAGTGATTTCTGCTAACCACTTCTTTCCTCTGTCTGTTCGTGTCAGCCACGTGCTGCTCATGCCAGTGTGTGATGGTAATATATTCTCAGGGCAAAAACAGTAATACACAGATGCCTTTGCCACGTTAACTTTCCTTCTTTATCTTCTGGGCAAGATGTTAGCAAGTATTGAATTAGGTATCTGCTCAGCCCAGGCCCTTCAGATATAGGTGGGTTGCTCCAGTAAACAGTTGTGTTTTTTTTAACGGTAAACTACTTTTGCTACAGCAAAAGTATTTCATCCTGTGGTGGTTTTACCTTGCTAGGCAGCTGAACTCCACCACAACTGCTCTCTCACTCCCCCTCCTCTTCTGAGACCCAGTACACATGTATAACATTCTTTAAAAAACTGTAGTCTCAAAGGAAATGCAAATGAAACCTGTTTAGGTTATTCCCCATGTTAATTCTCTTTAGACTCCTTTACCCTTAACCAAATGTCCCTTGTCATCTAGACTGTCTCCTTGTGGGACCTCTCTAGGGCTATTTTTAATCCTGATTTAAAAACAAGTGTATACAATTTCAACAATTAATTTTAAAATGTGGCCTTATATATAGCAGCACTGGCACAGCAAAACAGAGGATAACCTGAAGTGCAGGAGCTGTATGTAATGTGTGGCTGGTAGTGACAATAACGGGACCCTCATAGAGCAGATTTCCCAGGGGAAAAAAAAAAAAAAGAAAAAGAAAAAAAAAAAAAGATTGAAACAGCACCCTTTTTTCTTATCTGTGTGTTTCTGAAAATACCATGGGCTAATGAAAGAATATTGCTCTAGAAAACAGCTCCCTGGGGTCAGATTCAGGTTAGATATTTTCTGGTGCCACATAGAGATTACAGCCATAAAAGTAGTTTCCAAATAACTTTCTATGTACGTATCCTGAATGCATTGGCAGACCAGATCCTGCAGCCCTGGCCCAGCCTCTTTGAATCCTGTAGGTGCTTGGCCTCAGTGCCCTTTCACTGCAGCAGTCCTCGGAGGCAGCAGCAGCTGCTATCCTTTCACTCATGCCTATGCCTTGCTCTGCATCCTGGTTTCACGTGTGTTGCTGAGCCTTCATAGGGCAATGTTTGCAATCCATATGCTTTTTTCTTGATAAAGGGAGACATTTCTGGCAAAACAGAGAAGAAAGAGAGAAGCATTGAATCTGTCTCCAGTCCTTCACATATATTTTGAAAACATTTTGGAGAAAGAGAATGCAGCTATTTCTTTCCACTGATGATTTCTGGGACTTTGTGACTATCCAGAGCCTTGGAGTTCACTATAATTACCTACTTGCATAGCTGCAAAGCGTTAGGGGCAGGCACTAAGAGGAGTACCTCTGCCACAGGTGAAGTTATCTATGCTGCAGAGTGTCTGGAAACCCCGGGACCCACTGAGCAGGATTCTCACAGATCTAGATGTCAACAGCTTTGAAAGATACGGCTCATTTGCTGCCCCTGCAGGCTCCCAGAGTTTCTCTTTGGTGAGGAGGAGGTTGCAAAATGAGGCTTGCATTTCTGTGGGAAAGATATCCATAGGCTTCTGTGCAGATGAAAATAGAAATTAATTCAACACCTGTAATGCTGTTTAGAACTGGAGATGCTGGAATATCAGCATCATATATGAGATGCTCTTGACACTTAAAGTAATTGGAGGTATTCATACCACATCGTTTGAAGGCACCTGCCCTGTTTACATGAGTTTCTGTTCTGACTTACCCAGCAGAGATTCCAATGTCTCTCCAGTCACTGCAGAGACTTCTCTAGATACTGGTCTAGCTGCACTGTTATGGGCAGGATCTCTCAAATTCAGGTCTAGGTCTTCATTTCTGACCAGCCACATCAATCACCTACATATTGGTGTGTATACTCTGGCTCCATTTTGGCATGTCAGTTTGCCCTCTGGGTGAGGAAAGCTGAATGCAGAGGAACCGGAAGTGGGTATTTGAGTCCTTCTTCAGTTACAGTATGGAGGCATCTACATTATGCCAGTGTCCAGCTGGCTGGCTGGCTGGCCAAAGGCATTTGAGCAGGTCTTTAAGCCTTCCATTGCCTTCATACCTTGCCTCAGAACCACAATGTTCAACTTTGTGTTATCATTGCTACTCCACAACAACGATCCCTATCTGACAGGCTGCAAAGAAACTTTGTCATTTCATAAATCACTCACAATATCATATGTTTAGAGAACAGTTAGTAGAATATGAGAAAAATCAAGTAAACATTAGCAAAGAACATGTCTGAATTCACAGTTTTACTGCTAACTACATTTCTTGCCAATTGCATGAAATTATTTTGTGAGAGATCACTGGGTTCACAGCTCTTGTTCACTAGGAACAGGGAAGAAATAAATAAATTGAAAAAAAAAATTAAGAAGTTAAAAGCAGTACCGAGGTGCATGCCTAACACAATTAGTCTTCTGTTACTACAAGGATGAAACAGGATGTTTGGCCTGGAAATCAAAACCAGTCCTCCCATTGCCAGCAGTCAGGTCAGGTGTGGCTCTTGCTAAGGCACACTGGAAAGTCAATAGTCTGGTTTTAGTGTCCACAGGCACTGAACTAGATTGCCCAGGGACAATGATCCAAAACACCTTAATCTATCATTTTCATCAAGACATCTGATGAAGCTGTTGATGTAGATATTTGGATTGCTAGAAGTTTGAGAACAAATGAAGTTGTTAGAAGACTGGAAAACTGGGACTAACGCCTTATGAGTTTCACTTAGGGAACACAAGCTGTCCAACACTGCCCCATATGTATATTTGTTCAGGCATATGTACTACAACTGTATGGATAAAAACTGTCTAGAACTGTCTTCCATTAGTACTTTGCATGGTCCTTCTCAGGGGAAACCAGGGGCTAATCAGATATGAGCACTATATCTTGTTCTGGAGACAGCAGTGGTCAAGCGCAGCAGAAACCTAATGCCAAAACAGCTCACTGCTGGCCACATATAGCAAATCTGCCCCCTCTGCTATGCAGTGCACATATCAGGAAAACTCCACAGACTGCTTTTGTACGGCCAGATCTCTTCCCAGTCACACTAATAACATGTTGCCTCTCACATAGCAGAAAAAATCCAGCTTCTCCTCACTTCATGGAACTCACAAAAAATCTCTTCTCTCTCTGTTAGTCTGATCTGTGAGTCTGTCACCTGGGTATATTTCACAGCAATGTCATTTCTCTCAGACTCTTAAAAAAACAGAAATAGCTGATGCACCATCTGTTTCCAAACAATACTTCTGGAACATATTTTGCCAAATAAGGTTTCCTTTTTTTTTTTTTTTCTTTAGCCTTGTTAAGACATGCTTTGAAACAAAACTAATAAAGGTAATATGTTTGATAAACATCTTGAGGTCACTGAATTTGTTACTTCCCTCTTTTTTCCCCTCTGTTTTTCAGGAATCCCTAACACTTCAGTTTCTCCTGGTCAATTGCTGTGCCCAACTCTACAGAGACAGAAGGAAGACTCTTGCATTCAGACTTTGTAATAGAAAGGAGGTGCAAACATCACAAGGAGAATCACTAGAAGACATGAGGAAAGCTATGGAGAATAGCTAGCAGGCAGACACTGTTTTCACCAAAGATCTCTCATCTCTCAGGCAGAGGACCAGTAGAAGACTTTTAGTGTTTCCACTCCCAAGATTTGGGAGGTCAATTCTCCAGCTTGCGAGTAACTCGCACCTGGTGAATTAAAGTTGCAAGAAAGAAGAAGAGGGGAGTGAAGTGGGGCACTGTGTGCATTTCATGCTGGTGTTTTACAAGTGTGGAAGATCATCTTAAACTTGATCTCTCTAGTGGTTGCCTATATCCCTTGTCAAAGACCTCTGCTCATTTGAGGGTGAGCCATGGTCATGATCTCACTCCCCTGAAACTACTGCCCAAATGAAGGTAGCATTGCCTTAAAGGAAGGAACATTCTCTCTACCTCAGGTAGAGTCACCACATCTGCACAGGTGTCAAGGGTAAAATACGGAGTGAGAAATCTTTTGGGACAAAAGCTCCCCTTCCATTTATCAAGTCTGATAATGGATTTGTTTCAGCTTCCTTGCTGCAGCAGTCTGGGTGCCCTGAGTGCAATGAGTTATTTATGGAGGCTGCAGCTGTGACTGACATAATCGGTATATGAGTCTTCTGGACACAGAGGCACACAGGATGTGCCTGAGCAAGGTGACCCAGAGGAGTCAGGTAGTGGATGGAGCGGCTTATGGTGGAGTGAACTGAAGGGAACCAGAATAGCTACTCTCCCTAGGTCTGTCCCTCATGAAGTGTGTGTTGCTTGACTGACAAACTTCATTTCATGTTCAGGTTGGTACCAACAAGGGTAGTGACTTGCCTTAAGGTCATATACAGTACCAATGCCAAAAGTTATTTTAAAGGTATTTAAATACAGGATATTTAATCACCAAGTGAAAGGTATTGGGATAAGGCACTTCTGAAGTTTAATGTGAACCTTTGGCTATTTTTTTTCCTCTTTTTATTTTCAAAATTTCATCAAAATGATAAGTCTACTTAAACAGCGCTGGGAAATTGCCATAGAAAAGTGGTACAGGTAGTTTTACTGTTAAGGCAGATCTAAATGAAATACAATGTGATTTATTTAAAGGCAAAAGACTGTGGGATCCTTACCAGAGATTTGCTTTTTTATCCTTTGTGTCTACTCCTCCTTTTCAGTTCTAGTCATGTCATTGAGAAAAGGAATAAGAATAAAAGCCACTCCACTACTAAGATCTCAAAGAAATTCAACTCATGAGGTACAAAAATTTTATTCATTGGCATTGGCTCACTTTCTCATCTCCAGCTGACTGAGGCTTTGCACTCTGTGTGCATATATTTGTCCATCAGGCAACTTTCTGTAAACCAGCTTTTTCTCTCAGATTTTGAAGTGGTGAGAAGTGAGAGTCACCTATCATCCAGAATAATGCTTTAATCCTCTCCTAGTACTGCTAGCACCTCAACCTGCTCTCATGTTCAGAGAGTATTTTCTTGGTCATAGGCTTGTCATAGTGGTCCAAATTGTTCTTATACTTCTCTCTCTTAAGGTAAACAACTCTTTTAGTGCCTGTACTGACACTGAATTTAGCTAAAAATGAAAGAGAAAACCTCATCCCATCCTCATACTCCCCCTCAACAGCATTCCTTGCTTCATTACCAGCCACTTTGCAAGGTTCCTTCAGGTAGCAGGAGCTCCCATCAGGGAGCCCAGACCTCACTGCCCAGTTCCACAGGCATAATTTTCTTGGCATTGCTTCTTCATAAATTCTCCAGCTAGGAATGCACTTACAGTGGGACAAGTAGAACATTGTGCAGAATTAAGCTACTTTTCTTTTTATGGTTAAGTCTCTCTAACTGGAACGGTTTCTTAATCTTACAGTGTGATTTATATGGTGGTGCAATTTTACTATTTTAGTTACAGATTAACTCAGGAAACCTATACACACACACACACACACACACACTTGTACATGATCATGTATATATATCAGATGATCATGTATATTAGCTGCAGTTTAACATTGGTACAAACTAAACCTATATAAATGTGGTTGCGTCACCATCCCTGGAGGTCTTTAAAAGACGTTTAGATGTAGCCCTTAGTGATATGGTTTAGTGGAGGACTTGTTAGTGTTAAGTCAGAGGTTGGACTAGGTGATCTTGGAGGTCTCTTCCAACCTAGACGATTCTGTGATTCTGTGAAATCAGACATAAGCTACTGAAAAAGTTTCCAAATCAGTGTTTAGCTTTTTAAACAATTGCAAAAATAAGCCATTTAAACTGGTAGCATCCCAGATTATGCTAGTAGCCATCTTTTCTCTTGGTTGAAAATTATTGTCAATACATATTTCAAGCAACATTTCACAAAATACTGCAGATCCTGGAAGAAACTACAGAAAACCAGTCTTGATTCCCTTAAACAGCTCAAAAAACAGATAGCAATTATTATAATGTGCAATATATAATGATCACATTCATGATAAATTAGCTTCACTTTCCTTACAAAACAAAGGGAAAATACCGAATGTGCCATAAGGTTGGTTATGACCCTGCACATAGTCAAGCTTCCAAACCAGTATTTTTTTCTAAAAATAGCTTAAATGCATTGTCCCAGTCCTAGTGAGGATTATTTGTGTCACGAGCCTGGTACTACTAATAAAAAACTACAATAGCAACTGCATTTCTAGTTCTTTACAGGATCAGTTCTTGACTTTTTACTGAGCCATAACTCAACACTATGGCATACAGAGCTGGCTTCATATGGTACTACAGTCTGACACTATGACCAGATAAAAGACGGTGTTCTGGATGCAGATGCATCATTCAGAAGATTAATTCATGGGATTGTTTACCATCACAGAAATAGGTACATGTGTCAGTGCTCTTACCATGAAAGCAACTTTCAGACTAAAATTGTTTACTTTCCAACCTCAAATAAAAAACTAAAATTTTGAGGAATGAATCTTATTTGCAGTAAAGCTACTTTTCATTGCAGTGACAGTTCAAAAGCTTTCAAGTGAGTATAAATTACACTTCCTACACTTTAAAAGCTCTTTATCTTGTCAAAATGGTATCAAGAAACTTCTTTGTAATATGTCTCCAATGAGGTAACCAAGCACCCCTTTCCTTTTTCCTAACTAGGTCAAATGATTTTTTTTCCTAATCAGGTGATAAATAAATTACAAAGTCCTAATGGCCCCTATTTTTCCTCTAAAATTCACATTGTAAAATATTTTCTAAAGTGTACATGTGGAGTGCGTCCAGTTAGTGTGTCAAGCCTTACAAAATTATATTTTGAAGAGAAATTGTACCAAGTCTTTAATTGGTGTCAAAGTCATATTTTTCCAACATCTCATATAAAAATAATAAAAAAAAAGATTATTAATTAATGCTGTAGATAGACTGATAGACAAATAATAGATAAACTGAGACTGAGTAATGTTAAAAATAGATGAATAAAAACCAACTATATATACATATATATATATATTGGCCACCCCTCTATCTCCTGTGAGAGAGAGGAGAAGGCCATGTTCTAGCATGTTAAATAGAGTAATAACACTCTCCATACAAGGCTTGCTGCTGGAGCCAGAGCAGCTCATCCTCTTTTCCCTCTTGTTAAGAGGGAGCTATAACTTTTGTTCCCCTATAATCAACCAAATGAAACCGCTTCTATAAACATTTAAGAAGAAAATGGTTGCAATGAAATCCTACAGTTGTGGAGATTGTCTCACCTAGGAATGTCTGGCACAATAAGACAAATAAGGAAGAGCTCCTTCAAAGATCACTTCTGTGGGTTTTCTCATGCAGCAAGCACGAGTGGCCATGAGGAAAGACCTGATTTCTAAGAACTGCCTAAGTGATACTCTCAAGCTGAGTCTCCAGCTTGGCACTGCCATTTATTATTATTATTATTAATTATATTATATATCATAATAATACAATTATATACATATAATAACATGTATAATAATAATAATAATAATTTTTTATGGCAAGAAAACTAAGAAAACTGCAATACCCGTTGTGCTGGCTGAACTTTCTAAAATGATTATTTACCTTGAAAACAGCTAGAGCTTATCTCTACAAAGATCCAGCCTCTACAAATACTTACATGCATATTTAAAATTATATTCTGAAGTCAAGTGGGCTGCTTGTATGTCTACTGCTGAGTGTTTATCTAAGCATTTCCAGTATATAAGCATTCATCAATAGAGAATGACTTCTCATGAATCTCCTTACATTATTATTCAGGACAGGCATTATGTTGCTCATTTCATAGAATCATAGAATAGCTTGGGTTTGAAGGGACCTTGAAGACCATCTAACTCCAATCCCCCTGCCATAGGCAGAGAAGCCACTTCACTACCCTTACAGTGAAGAACGTCTAGTCTCCTAATGTCTAGTCTAACTCTATCCTCTTTTAGTTTAAGACCATTCCCCTTTGTCCTATCATTATCTACCTGAGTAAAGAGTCCTACTGCATCCTTTCTACAAGACCTCTTAAGTATTGAAAGGCCACAGTGATGTCTCCCTGGAGCCTTCTCTTCTCTGGGCTGAACGTGCCCAGCTCTCTCAACCTTTTTTTCATAGGAGAGGTATGAAGATATTTCAAGATACTCTTTCTTCTAATTATGATTCCAGGCATACTGTCCTTACTAGAATAACAGCAGGTAGAAGCACTAGCAAGATGTGAACTTTGGAAGGTCATTTAACTACCAAGAAGGCCAAACAATCCTGTACAGTTTCAGAGAATGGTAGAATCATAGAATGATTTGGGTTTGAAGGGACCTTAAAGACCATCTGCTTCTAACCCGCCTGCCATGGGTAGGAACACCTCCCACTAGACCAGGTTGCTCAAAGCCCCATCCAACCTGGCCTTGAACACTTCCAGGGATGGGGCATCCACAGCTTCTCTGGGCAACCTCTTCCAGTGCCTCACCAACCTCACAGTAAAGAACTTCTTCCTCATATCTAATTGAAACCTACCCTCTTTCAGTTTAAAGCCATTACCCCTTGTCCTATTGCTACTCTTCCTGACAAAGAGTCCCTCCCCAACTTTCCTGTAGGCCCCCTTTAGATACTGGAAGGCTGCTATAAGGTATCCTGGAGCCTTCTCTTCTCCAGGCTGAACAACTCTAACTCTCTCAGCTTGTCTTCGTAGGAGAGGTGCTCCTGCCCCTTGATCACCTTTGTGGCCCTCCTCTGGACTTGTTCTAATACTTCCATGTCCTTCTTGTGCTGGGAGCCCCAGAGCTGAATGCATTACTCCAGGTGGGGTCTCACAAGGGCAGGGTAGAGGGGCAGAATCACCTCCCTTGACCTGCTGGCTACGCTTCTTTTGATGCAGCCCAGGATACGGTTGGCTTTCCTGACTGCAAGCCCACATTGCCAGCTCGTGTTGAGCTTCTCATCAACCAACACCCCCAGACCCTTCTCCACAGGAATGCTTTCAATCCATTCTCCTCCCAGCCTGTATTTGTGTTTGGGATTGCCCCAGCCCAGAAGCAGGACTTTGCACTTGGCCTTGTTGAACCGCATGAGGTTTGCACAGGCCCACATGTCAAGTCACTCAAGGTCAGCTCAAGGTAGAAAAAAAATCACAGCTTACCTTTTCACATCCCAGTATACGCATCTTCATAATTCTCATAAGGTTTGAAGACTTACTTCCAGTTCCCTGAAGTTTAATGGTGCCAGACAAGATAGTCATTGCCTCCAATATGGGGATGATGAGACAGCAAATGGGAGAGGAGTAGTTTTGTTCAGTTTGATCATGTGAGAGACATGAGGCAGACTGTGAAGATTACTTCAGGCCTGTTGCTCCATTATGCCTGAATCCCATCTCATGGGACAGGTATCCCAGGAGAAGAAGAGAAAGCGAGACACCTGAGACACCTTGTCACCAGACTGACAGTCAGTCCCAAGAGCACTGCAGAGTGGTGTGTCTCTTTTGCCAGACTGACTGGCACTAAAGCTCTACCCCAGTACAAGAGTATTAGGCTGTGTGAGTTCACAAGTGCAAAAAGCAAAGAGGGGAAAAGTATCATCAGAGATACTCTAACAAAGAAGTATGTGATGTAGCTGTGGCCCTTCTGCACCAACATGCACCCTTCATACCTTTCCAGACTGAGGTCAGCATCTGCAGATGTAGAGGAAGAAAGGAAAAGTTGTGCGTTAATTTTACATATCCTTCTTCTACAAGAGTGGAAGCTGTTCCGTTTTTTTTTTTTTTTTTTTTTTCTCCTTTCTCTATTCCTCTTGGAGGGTTAGCCAGCTGTCTGAGCTGGCCATAGGCAAAAAAAAATCTCATAAAATGGCCTAATATCCATACTTCTTTTGCTAAAAAGACCAGGGCATGTTAAATTCATGATGACTGGAGAATGCAAACAATTTAAGAAATTGCAACTCAATCTGACTTTTAGAATATTTGAGTAATTTGAGGTTTAGATTTCCACAAACTTGCAGGAACTAAATAAATACATACCCTTTGTGGTTGTGGATTTTATTCTGTTCCTTAAGAAAACTTACATTTTGACTGAATGACTAATAGCTATGCAAACGAAGAAGAATTTGGCCCTAAAATACTTGCAATTTTTGCAAGATGTTTTTATAAATTTTCAAGTCTAACTTTAAATTTATCACTAGCTAAAGTTTAGCAATTTTGCCTTGTTTTTGCCTGCAGTCGCAATTGTCTTAAGACTCTCATCACTATTTCGGTTTAAATTAAAATGTTGACTGCAGAACAGCATTTGTTCTTTTCTAGTAGAAAATGAAAGTATTGGCAGTATTCTGAGATGTTCTTCACTGCTTTTGAAAACACTACATGAGCTTACATAAAAGAAGAGCGGGACTGGAGTTAATGAAGCGCCTTCTAAACACAGATCATTAGCTAGCTATTGTGGTTGTCTGAGAGCAATGCATTGCTTCACTAGGAAACAAATAGAAGTTAACTGGATCAATTGTACAGTATGCATCTTTTGAAACAGCATAACTTGAGTGTCTGAAGTAAAATATTCCATATAATATAATGCACATCCTGTATTCTTGTATCACATGGCTACTCTTGAAATGTTAGTTTCTATTTAACCACTTGTTTTCTCCTCATACTAGAATGTAGCAGGTAAATTTTTAGCATGCCGAATAAAAAGTGCAGTTTAGCTATACTTACAAGTGCTTTTACAGGAATCGAGGTGTTGAAACTGCAGGATGGAAAATGGCTTCATTAACTTACATTATTAGGAAATGTTCTGATAGAACACAGAAAATTACAAAAAAAAACGTGTTAATAAATATTAAGAAATGTTAAGAAATAGCAAAATAACAGTGGATGTATCATACTTTAAGGATTAAGTTGCAGAAGTATTTTTTTTTATTTTAATCTTCAAGAAACTCTTTTAGTTATGAAATTACTTAGCAATTTAAAAACTACTTATTTGAATTGGTCAAATGAATCATGCTGAAGTTTTTGATGCACCAAGAAGAAAAGGAGGCTCTAGGAAGACTGAAAAACTTTTTGATACATCCAAGAAGGAAAGAAGATAAGTTACAGGACAGAAATTCTCTTTTAAACAATGAAAAAGACAGTTTAGTGTTCCTTAAAAAGAGTCAGCTTTCACTCATAGTTTTTAGAACAAAAGTTTGAATTGTTCCTTTTGGAATCCTAATATGCTACATTGTTCCAAGGGAGAAAAAAAAAAAAAAAAGAGAGAAAAAAAAAAAGCTATCTTTAAGACCCAGTAATATCTAGAAGATATGTAAATAAATGAATGGAGGCAGAAGTGTTCCCACAGTTTGGCTACTCACATTTTCCAGAATTTTATTATCCCAAAATAATTTAAGAAAAAATTGCCAAGTAAACTCAGTACAATAATCCAAAATTTTGTATTCCTTAATTTTCAAAGCTTGAACAAACTTTGTGATGAAGACTTTTTTTTCTTTTTTCTTTTTTTTTTTTTTGCTAGCTTTACTATTCCAAGCCAAGAATTTCAGAAACTTTTCAGATGCTACTAAAGCTATGTTTTTTTTTTTTTTTTGTCTACTATTTCATTGTTGACCCTGCAGCTAGACAAAATAAATAGCTCTTCAACTGGAATTGATATTGAATTCCTCTTTCTCAAGTTCCTATGAAAAATTATTATAGTCACTCTAATAGTAATTTGCTCATCTTCTCTCTAACATTTTAAACAAAATATGAAATTTTGGCTCAAATGAAGTCTGTGGAAAAGTCCTATTGATTTTAAATCAGAGCAAAATTTTTCTTACAAATAAGGAAATACAATTTTTCCTAGTTGTTAATCTAATCTTCTGTCATCTTAATCCTCAAAATCTTCAGTGATTTGATCTTGTACACAATATTTCAGAAGTAGTTAACCTACTACTATTGTTGTCGCTGTTTTTGTTGTGTCATAAGTTTTGTTCCTTCCATTTACTTTTGAACCAGTGAGCATAAAGTAATATCTTTCATCCCAGAGAAAGTGTAATAAGTGAATGATTAAAGCTATTTTTGTAAAGCCTAGCTTCCTTTCTAAGAATGCAGTACATAATTTAGAAAATCTTGCATGAACACTGTATTCTCAACTTATGCAAAACAGTTTGTTTTTCATATTGCTTTTTGTGGTGTTAGGTTATTATCCTTGTTATTTATATTATTTTAATGCATGGTGTGAAAATGTCCCAAAACTCATAATTTACCGTAGAGTTATTTACCCTTAAATCATGCTGAGAAACAGTGTGAAGAGGTGTAAAACTATGACACTGTTTTCCACAGGAACAGTATTTTCCTGGAGTCACTGTCCTCTTGTGGTCTGCCTCAGCTGAGAATAAATCTTGTTCCTGTTCTGCCAGTTTTGTATGAAAAACCCTTTCTGTAAAATTTGTGCAATTTTCCTGATTAACTGTTTGAGTTTAGCCTTTTATTATTTTTTTTTCCCTTAGAAAATGTCAGGAGCTTCTCTTGAGCTTTCTTAAGATTTTTCAAGGGAATGCTCTCTGTCCGCATGACTTGAAATGTAATACTGTATTTCTATGCATCCAGCCTTGACAGAGCTATTACAGAAATTCTTTATCATTCTTAAGTCCACATATTAAACCATAAATGTGAATATGACTGAGAAGTGAAGTTACTGGGAAACCTATGCATGTAAATAGTTATATGTATTCATTTACTTCTAAGTACAAAAGTGGAAGAAGACTTATAAAGCGTGTGCTACATGAAAGCTGGTAGATATTTTCCAATCATTGCTGAGTATCTGCCAGAAGACATAAAAAGAGAGAGGAAAGTGCTAGTGGAAAGGAGAATGAGGAATTATAACAAGAATCTTTTTTTTTTTTTTTTTTTTTTTAAAATCCATATGACGTACAGCAGAACTGAATGCATTTTTTTTTTCCTGGGAAGTAATGGGTATTAATAACAGCGATAGAGCAGTAAGAAAAAGCACATGTCACATAATTTCGATTTCAATGCATCAGCTTCTGCTGTGAAAGCATTTGATGTTGCTTTATCAACGTATTTAAATTTGAAGAGTGCTCAGATGTCTTATATCTTTTTTGTTGTCAAGGTTAGAACTGGTTGGTTTTCTTTTATCACATTGGTTTTTTCAACCTTAATATAATATAAGAAGAAGCATAAGCCCATGACCAATTTTTTTTTTTTTTTTCCTGTGCAAAACAGTACCTTGAGTATTGTGAAGGACCCAGTTCTGTTGAAGAGGAAACGATGCCATGGGAGGAAAAGCAAGACATTTTAATTCTGCATGAGTGTATGAGTGGAAATTCCTTGTACTTCCTAGTGTTCCTAATAGGAAAAAAAAAGGAATATCAAAGCAATATTATTTTTATAATATATAATGACTGACCTAAATAATGACAATTCTGTACATATGCTACCAATATTGTCTTATTTTTGTAAATGTTCAAAGCTATGAGTAAATCTTTGAGTGCTCAAAATTACGGATGACGTTGAAGACTGAAGAACCTTTACATGCCTCTCACCTCAGCTTTGTCCTTGGATATACTTTGAACAAGGTTTAGTAAGAACTTCAGAACTGGGTTCCTGTGATTTATTTGTTTTTGCCAGGAAACAAGTGACGGCCTTTTCACAGTGAAGCCAAGGCAAATAACAAATGCTTCTCTTACATTTGTAAACACATTTGATATTCATTAATTTTCTGAACAGAGAAAGAAGCAAAGAAAAAAAAAATAAACTGGCCAATGAATCCTGCAGAGTAAGTATAAAATAAATAAAGCTTTCCAGAAACTCTTTACATTGAGACAATACATGCATATATTTTTAAGTATACCATTATAAAACTGTATATGCTGTTGTATATTGCAATCATACATATATTGTAATATTCTTGACTATCAGAATCATCATACATTGATTCTGCAGCTTCTCTTAATTAGGGAACTATATAAGCAAGTAGACTCCAGTTGGGCAGGATGTCTCCTGCAAACAAAAGCAGCAAAACTGATATGCAGACAAGTGGAGTTTCCCTCACCTCTCAGTCCAGACTACAAAGAGAAGTCTGCTTATCTCTTGATGCTCCCAGATGTCCCAACAGAAAAAGGAATAAAACTGTTGATAAGGATAAAGAATAAGAATAAGAAGGATAAGAATAAAACTGTTTGAAATCCAATTGCTCAAATAATGTGTCAATATAGAGTATATGTTAATGACACTAGAAAGAGCAGGACGTTTCACTTTAAGCATGTGGTAACATTTTACATATTACACAACTATGTAATTAAGTGTGTATACGCCATGCAGTATACTGCAGGTGGGTATTTTTATTAAGACCTACCTACAAGATATTGCATCAGTTAAAATGAACAAAGGTATTGTAAATGACAATTGGAAAGTCTTTTAATGAAAGACGGAGTACTTGGGTTTGGAAAATTTCACTACAAATTGTTCTCTGCAGAGTTTGTTAATTGGCCCTTTTTAGGCCAAATGAACAAGGTAACATATTCTTCTTAGTCAAACCATTTTAAAGCTATTGCAAAATGTGGACAAGTTTTTCCATAATCCAAGGGTAAGCAAATTTACACATGATCAGTCAGAGAGACATGCTAATATTGCTAAGATTTGGAAGGAGGTATATGAGCATTTGGTATTACTGTGCTTAGATTAGGTTTTCTGCTGATATTAAAAAAAAATATTTTTTTTTTTAAATGAAGAAATATTCAAATCCTAACTAATGTAAACATGTGGTTTCACAGTCACCTCTGCCTGCCCCATAAATTACACTTCTGCCTTTTCCCAAATGTTCTGTGTCCATATTCCCATCAACTCCTTTGTGTTGCACCGAGTAATCCCAGACATTAAGTGGACCAGTTCGTTTCATAGGTCTGGCTTAGAATTAGTCGTTTTGCTCCTCATCAGGGTTAGCTTCCACCTGGCAGGAGGAAGGCAGCAATGGGGGTGAGTAGCCAGGGATATCAAGAGGGTTGACCGCCTTTTTCAGAAGCAGTACAATCTTAGGTAATCTTAAAACCATCATATAACAGCACTATTACTTTACCAGCACAAAACGTTTGGATTAGGCAACCTTCATCCTTCTGAATATAGCAATTGACAAGTCTAATCAATACACTTTGACTTCTCCTCTGGAGAAATAAAGTACCTTGTGCAAGGTCCCACAGGATGTCTTTGGAAGCAGAACAGAAATCTTCTGAGCTTTAATGGTTGAGATATACCCTGCAGAAGGCTTAACTTCTTCTGCCATATGTAGAACATTTATCACCCTCTATTTCAGTATCTGAGGACTTTTTGTCATTTTTTTTAGAATGTTCATCTATGAACAAAGATATTTGTAATAAATATTACAGCTGGGGGAACTCCAATGATGCATCAGACAAGCTGCTTACTGAAAGTGCTCTCATGATAATTTGGGGATCTTTTGGTATTATCTCCTAATTTTGATAAAGAACATTTTTTTATTTTTTATTATTATTATTGTTCGAAAGTTGAATGGCAAACAGGAAGCTCATTCAGTGACTGTGCAATGTAGGATGCATTCCTTACATGTGATAATGAATCACTTGGGGAAAGAACAGCTGCATATGACTCCTCTAGCATAATAAACCAAGGGATCATCAGTTCCAGGTGCAACAATTTACAGTGTTAACATGCAATAGAACAGAGAGTTGATTTTGATTATAAAGGATTCTTTGAATAGCCCAGAAAAAGATTAAGTGGCAACAGAATTTAAAATTTATTTTTGAAACCAGCTGACCAAGGAAGTCCAGATTGCTGTGTAAATTACATAACTTCCCAGACAGAAAAGGAATGCTATGTGTGTAATCACCTACTTTACTAAAAATGCACCACGGCCTTTATTTTAATCTTGTGTTCAGTGAGTATGGAGCTAAAATGTTTTCCATCTGCTCCTATTTTCCTTGGATAACATCACTGAAGTTTCACAGATGGAGGTGCAGACGTCAGGCAAGAGTTACTTGAGCAAAATGATAAAACCAAGTATTTACAAACAAGCTGGAGGAGAAAACAGTGGTAGAACAACCATGAATATTATTTTATAGCCTCTTTGTTCATGCGTTAGCAGTCACTGTAAGATATTTTTATATTTGTTTTCCATCAATACATTCTATAGCATTCTTTTTTCCTCCCTAGATTTTGGATTCCTTTGACAGTATTTTCTAGTACTTAATATAGTAAACACATTACATTGGGATAGAAGGCAGTTGACTGTGAGAAGGCATACAGTTATACCTGTGCTTACAAGAAAAACTTATATCCTCAGAATAATAGACTCAGAAATATCTCCTGCTATTTCTAGTGCATATACCAGCACTAGGGTTTGGGGCAAGGAGAAGACATCAGCAATACTTAATTTTCTGATGTGTGCTGTAAAAGGGGAAACATTTTAAAAACTCCAAAAGTTCATCAGAACAGGAAGTTTTTCTTCTTGTTGCTACTGCTATTCTTGGCTCCTATGAATGCAGAGAAGAGATATCTTTCAGATTAAGACTAACGACTTCAGTTTGGGGAACAAAATTAGATAAGGTATTTTAATATTCCACAGTGTAATTCCATGTCACAAATGCTCCTGCTGGAAGCTTAGGGCACTGGAAAAAGTGAGAAGCAATCTACTCCATATGAGGTGGCCACAACTTTATGACTTCCAAATGAAAACACCACCTGCTAATTTGAATAGATGGCTGTGAATGTGATGGATCATATGCAGTACCAGATGGCGCTTCGTGCTAGACAGCACCTAGATAATACAGAAGGTAGGGGGAACAGCTTGATACGCTGGCAGCTGTGGAGGAGAGGGAGCAGTGTTGGTGGTGAAGCTGCAGGTTGCTGTCCTTGCTGGGGCATCCTGAGAAACCAGAAAAGGTGGACTAGCCAGCATCATTTGTCTGTGAGCAGCGTCTCTCTCCAAAAGGCTTTTTTTTTCCTTCCTTGTCAGGCAGTATGAAGTCATCAACCAGTCCTGCTTCTGAACTCTACACTGAATGCTGGAAAACATCCCAGGGGCACAAACTTCCAGCCTCATCAGCAGTGGACCCCACTCAGCTGTGGTTGTGGTGCCTGTGTGGGACTATCCCATCCTGGCTCCCTTCCCAGGCAGTGTCCCAGCTCCCAGGGCTCTTGAGAAGGGAGCTAGACTGGAGTGAGTAGCCAGGTCTGCGCTGAGAAGTGGCCCGAGGAACAACTGCAGACTGTAGTGATATTTTTCAGGCCTGACTATCATCACTTTTCCGCACTTTCATTGGTAAAGTTTCCCCCCAAGGTACCGTACAGCAAATGCAAACGAGCACGGTGCAGCTGCGCTCTTCTGTCCCTCCATGCTTCTTATGCTTGCTCTGGTGTGACTGATTAGCAAAGAAGGTGGGTAAACAAGATACTTGCCAGCTGAAATTTCCCTTTCATCAAGGATATTCCCAGTTGGACAAATGCTGCCATAGGCTGACTATTTTATGCTGCCTAAGCAAAGTAATGGAACTGATTCAGTAAAAGGGATATTGCCCTACATATTTGCTATTTAAATAGCTTTCAAATTTAAACGCAGTCTCCTGATTATTTTTAAAGTGCTCAATGAATAAAAAGTAAGTAATGTAAAAATAATTTCATGTTATTAGGGGACTTCAGTGTGGACCAGAAATAGTGAGGATATAGTAAATTCAATTGACAAAAAATACTCAAAGCTACACAAATAATAAAGTATGGTGCTTGCAATTCCCAGACTTCACTCTAAGATACTGTTTTGATTAACTATAATACTACTTAGATAAAATATTGCCTATTTTAAGTTCAGTATATAGTCACAATAGAAGTTCTTACTGGTAGAGTCTTAATTTCATAGTTATTTTTGATTAAAAAAGAAGACAGGTCAAGACTGGATATAAAGCCATACCATTATGGGAACATCTGAAGTTCAGACTGTTAGGAGTGAAGGTATATTTCTGGTTATATTTTTACATGTATTTCATGTCCCATGTTTATATTAATTTTAAAAATGTCATTGGAGCAGCTAGACTGTCTATAACAACAAATTCCATAGCTGTCTCTTTTCTTTTATTATTTTATTACATATTCATAGAACTAATTTTTCAGCAAGTTTGCGATAACTGAGACATACCTGAAAGACAACCTTCCAAAGCACATAATACCAAAATTCTTACTACCTGCTGAGCAACTTTTATTACTGCTTCTTCTGTCAAAGTGGGGGTAATTTAGAACCACCCTTCAGAACTTCTTTGCAGCACATCAATGCAAAAACTTGAATTTATCTAACATGGCCTAAAATTAGCAAATGTCTGCTGTGAAGCAACCTAAGCAATGCTATCACTTCCAGGGTATAGAATAATTCAACCCAAAAGGGACTATAAGAGATTTTACCAGATAAATGAAAGAAAGTCATGAATCAGTTCATTTCATGAGCACAAATGTTCAAATGTTCAAGAGGATTTAGAAAAGAGTTGAAAAAGAAGAGATGGAACTATAATCTAAATATTTGGATTAAAGTCAAAATATTGATTCTATCTTCTGACCTAAAACATTTTCCTAAGAAAAGGTATCTGCAAAGGAAGGGGTACTGAAAGGAAGAGAGATGTAGAAATACCAAGAGAGAGTCACATGTGGGAAAACTGAGAAAAGGGTTGGTACTGGGACATTAAAAATTGTGTAATTAAAAGGAAAACTCCATTACATTTAATCTAGGCAGGGATCACATCTTCATTTGCTACTAGAATAACTGAGAGACTCAATTTTTGGCAGTTCTCTGCAATAATGAATGTTGACTGGTAAAAGAAAGGTTAGAGAAGACATTAATATGATGTTAACATTATCAGAGAGGGCTCATATGCACGGCCATCAGCACAATTTTTGAGACATGTCCTAGGTCAACCCTGCCACTTTTCACCTGAGGAGACCTGCCAAACAGAGAACCCTGAGGCTGCTGTGCCTGGATGCCAGCACATTGGACACGTACTACTCTTCCTCAGAGCCTCCCCAGGAGGAATCTCATCCATGCTTTTCCCTGCAGAGGTCCAGTCCTCAGGAAGCTCTCTGGCCAGCACACACTACTCTCCAGTGAGGAGGAGGAAAGGAGCACAAGGCAGATCAGCTGAAATTAACCTCAGCACAGCAAGGCAACAGGGCAGTCAGGCACAGAGGTGATGTGCCACCACACCTCACATCCCCAGTCTGCTCCCAGCCAAGTCAGCCCAGTTTGAGCCACAAGCAACAGCATGCGCACTCTGATTTCACAGGTAATTTCATTCACAAGAATGAGTTCTATTCCACCAAAGAAAAACAAGAAGGAAAAAGGAACCGTGTCTGTCATGGTCCACATTACTTAGTCATTAACTCAGTGCCTAGCTCAGTTTTGGACCCTTCCCTTAGTTCTCTCACATCTCAAGTTCAGTTTACTCATTGTCTTTTAACTCATTACCTCTTTAGTTAACATAATATCTCTTTACAGTTATTTCCCTGCACACTGAGTCATAAGAAGTGGTTCGTAGAATCATAGAATTATATAATCATAGAGTCATAAAATATTCTGAATTGGAAGGGATCCACAAGGATCATCGGGATCCAACTCCTGGCTCCCTGCAGGACCACCCAAAAATCTGAGCCTATGTCTGAAAGCATTGTCCAAACACTTCTTGAACTCCAGCAGGCTCAGTGCTATGAAAACTTCCCTGGGGAGCCTGTTCCAGTGCCTGACCACCCTCTCAGTGAATAACTTTTTCCTGAGTTCACTGTCATCAAGAATGATTACAGACAGCCATCAGGGCGGTAGGTCCTGAAAATGTGTGCTTGTTTTTTAAGGATTGAATTAAAATAGGAGAAAAATGTAAGAAAAGAAAGGCTGCTCCAGGTGCCAGTACTAGAAGCAGGGAGTTGAGGTAGGATCCAACCATCAGGGCAGGGTTTTGGGATAGCTCTTGTCATATGTTGTCATTAAGTAGCAAGATGAACTGGTTGTGCCTTGCCTCAGTGAACCCTGCTGGCATACAGCACGTTTACAGACTTAGCCCGCACAGTGGAAAAGAGATGAATTCATCAACCAAACAGCCACAGTGTAAATCATTGTCTATATTATTTCAATCCCTTTCACAGCATGGGGTCTGCAAAGTAAAGGTCTTCAGCTATGACTGTGCTTCATTGATCTCTCCCTGGCAGCAGATGCTTTGCAGGAAAGTTAAGGGTTAATCCATCTTGTCTCTGCATTATCTGAAGCATGAAGAGTACCATCTAAAAGAATGGAGGTATGACATACTGCAAATAAAGTAATTCAGTCACAGCACTGCCCACCTTAAAACTTCTCTGCTCCTTCCAAATCATAGCAGGAATCAAAAAGAAAAAAGTTTCAGACTGAAATGACATTCATGGTCTGCTTAATGACATATAAAACTTATCAGATTTATGCTTTAAATCAGAGTCTAGAAAGAATAATGAACCTACAGTGAGACACACTGTACTCAAAAACAGTACGATTCTTACTTGTCCTAAAAATTGGCAGGGTGTCATCTCATTTTTCCATTCTGGTAGAAGCAGACAGGATTAAAATGAGCACAAAAACAATCTCAAGTAAAACAGATATGACTCAGGGCTCAAAGCAGAGACAGATCAGCTATCTTGTGACACCATGCTGGAAAGGCTGGTAAATAGAGGCATGTTAAACTACAGTCTAGTGCATGAACCTTGGGTTTATAGAAACTGACAGTCTTCAGAAATATCTGCCTCAGCCCAGTATCTTCCTCAGAATATCATTTATGCTGTGCTTATCTTTGTTAGGCTTATGAAACCCAATAAATATCTTCAAAGAAAAAGTATATGGCATCAAAGTAATAAATAAAGTTCATCACCAGTTTATGTACATATATACTTTTCATCCCAGCTGGGAGGGTTGAATTCTTCTCAGTCAGCCACGTGGCTTGCCAGCACTGACATCCTGGTTACAGCTGAAGTCAGTTCAGGTGCAATGCTGAATTTTAGGATTAAACATGTCCATTACACAGGTTGCTGTGGCAACAGCTATGCTTTAGAACTGAAAAGCTGGTTTCATTATGGCCTTCTCTTTCATTTTCTGACTGTATCCAGTAACCATTTCATCAGGTCAAATGTTTGGAATATGCCCAGAAGATGATTTAATTTCAGTAATTTACATAGCGTCTATCCCAGGGTCCCTGAGTTCTGAGTTTTGGTTTGAATACAATGCAATAGAGCCCTGGCCTGTGCATGCCAAACTCATTTGTGTTATATATTTTGATACAACATATTTTGCAGAATCAATAATTTTAAGCTTAGCTTGTTATATAGATCTCAGTTCAAACAGAAAGCCAAGTATGAAAATGAAACAAACACAAACAGGTCTGAATCCTTTTTTGTTCTGACTGGAGTGTCCTGGCCAGTTCAAAGGCCTCTGAGAAAAACAGGTAGGTCACTACTGCTCACATTTCAGGCTTTGCTGTTTACCTCTGTGTCACATTTCACTGCTTTTGTTGCTTGAAAACCTCTATGTGTTATTGGCACTCATAGCATCAATGATTCTCTTTTCCCTCCCATGCCAATGAAACACAAGCAAGTTTTCAGCTGCTGTTTCAACAAGTTTGTCTAGGGTGGCTAACTGGGAAATGATACATTCAGCAGAGTGTAGTAGCATTTAAAACTTGCAAAACCATGATGATGCAAACTACAGGAACTCTCCCAGACCTTCCCAATCAAGGCCAGCATAGGCAGACCCTGACGCACCGTGAGGACTTGGTTATAAGCAGTCTTGCATATATTTAGCCTCTTCCATTCTTTCTCCTTCCCTCCCTATTCCACGGAAACTCACCAAGTGCTCCAGCTGGCTGGCTGCTGGGAAAGGGTGGCCAGTGCAGACAGGTAGGCCCCAGCCATTGTGGCCAGCTCTGACACAGGCTGCTGAAGCTACCAGCAGCACTCACAGGGCTGACAAGCTGATGTAAAGGTCTGTCACCTACCTAAAGGCAGCAAGGCAGTGCCACCAGCCTCCCGGGAGTCAAGACAGCTCCAGATGTGATCTCCTGAGACACCTGTGCCAGTGTGCCTGCTGCTAACACTTGTGTTGTTACCACCTGGAAAGAAGGAAGGGCAGCAGCTTTCCTTACTGCATCCCTCAGAGCAACATCAACGACATTAATTATTTTTCAGTGAGAGGAACATTAAGAGGAATAATCCCACCCAGCCTAATTAATTTACCAATCTTTGTATTGAATCAGTAATCATTTTCATCCCAAGTGCCTTTTATTGCAGATTGACTGTTATTTTTAAAATACTCACGTTCTGCTGATAAGATCTTACATTGTGTTTCTCCAAGATGACTGGTTACAGCAAATCTATTAATAACTTCTTAATGAAGTGAGATTTTTTTTAATATGTCTTAATCTAAGCTGTGCTAACATTTCAGTGTGAGAGGAATTAATTTAGAAACTTCAGATATGGTTTTCGTTTAAATAAGATTGAGTGTTCCAAGATTCGTACATCAGCATGGTTTTCTACCTAAAACGGAATTTTACAATATTAGATATCACAATAGTAGGTTTCTGTTTATTGTTTATTTACCTTGAAGAAATAGCTGTCCATTAAAAGGATATATTCTTATTTTCTTTTTGTCAGGAGCATGTTCACAATGTTCTCATTCTTCTGTTTCCTTCCTGTGAACAATGCCCTAGACATTGCTGATACGCAGCTATGGCATTCACAGGCATATTAAAGTTATTTACAAAATTGTTGGAAGCAGAGGCAGTCTGGAGTACACATCCCAGAATATATTGCCTTTAGAAACTCTAGTTATAAAGTCATTTCCTCTAGTTTAATCAGAGCCCTGAAATGTTTCGAATGGCGTTGTATAAACAAAGCAAAATATTAAACAATATCCTCCCTGTTTCTCTCAGCGAATGAATAACTCTGTATTTCCCTAGGGAGAGAAACTCCATAAGACCTGAAAGAAAATGAAGTTAAAGGATTACAGTATGACCTTGAAAGAAAAGCTGCAATCAGGGTATTGCCACATTTCATTTCAGCTTCAATTAGAAACACCTTGAAAACAGAAAAAAAAAAAAAAAAAGGAAAAAAAAAAAGCTTTGTGGCTCACAGAGGAGTACTTGAAACTTAAAAATATAGCTACAGCCCATTTTGACCTGTTCAATGGAAATATTATCACCACAGTCTATTAATTCAGATATCTGATCTGTATTGTGAGAGAAAAACCAGTTTCCTTCTTCCTTGTAAGATGGTTTTATCAGATGATAGAAGAAATGTCAAGGGAGAAAAAGAAAACTCTACAGATAAATAGAAAGAACCTTCCAAGAAAGCTCATGTGTAAAAATAGTTTTTGGAAAAAGCAAACTGACAGGTCTCAGCTCTGTTCACTAGGTGCAGTCAGACACACACTTACACATCAAAGCAAACCAAAGAAATAGAAAAAAAGAAAAGGAAAATAATAATAATAAAAAAAAAAGAAACAGACGTCTTTAGCTCAGGTGTGATATATCAGTTCAATCTTTATGCAACCAACATGGCTCCAAAGCCATTTTTCTCATTAAGGAAATCCTGAGTGGGTTGCTTTCATATTCTTTAGCTTATTCTTTACGTGTCAGTAATGGAAAGGAAATGCCCACATGGGGCAGCGTAACTGTTATTAATGCAGACTCAATGTTTATTTATTTATTTTATTTTTGAGTAAGGGAATATCTGCCAGAACATTACAGGAAATGTTGTATAGGAAAGTTTTCCTTTGCCAAAATTTATCACTTCTTGTAGTGGCTGTGAATGAACTTACAATGATAAAGTGGGGGAAAAAAACAAACAAACAAACAAACAAAACCCACCATATAATTCCTACAATTCCTTGCTACTGTTAGGATTCCTTGCATTTCTTGTCCAGGGCAGAAATAACCTTATTTTTTTGTGTATTAAAAGAAGATAAAGCATACTGGTAGAGAAAAATAAGTCAGTGTTAATAATTAAAGCCCCAGCTTCAAGATCACTGATCAGTCAGTTTCTATTCTCATCAAAAGTCACAGAGGAACTTGCAGTACACACAAAAGATAAACAAGCCAACATGCAAGACCAGAGCTTTCTGACTACATACAATTTTCACCCACAACTGATATTGCAATTAATGACAACTATTATTGTTTATGTCTAAATGCAATACAAGTATACATATATTACCTTATTAAAAGGTATTTTCTGTTTGGGGGAATAGTAGACAATCAACTTTAAGGGTTCTCTTTACAAATAATGAGTTAAGATAGGACCAGTATACTTTTTGCTCTAGGAAAAACTGCCAAGTCCCCAGTCCAAGATGATCTGTCTATGAAGAATTATAATAATTTGCACCATGTCATATACTCACCTCAGTAGTATGAAACTACTTACCATCTTCCCTACAGCCAGCTAAAAGACCATGGTAGAGATGTTCTCTAATGTTTCTTGTGTGGTTTTATGACTGTCTTAAAGAGAAAGAGCAAGCATGTGAACTAATTATACTGTCACTTTTCCAGAGAACAACCCCAAATAGTTTATTCCATACATGAGTAGGTACTCAAGAAACAGAAAGAGTAATCTGTGTTGCACACTCATGTCTTGAGACCTCAAACAACCCTGAAAAGTTAAGTAAATGTGCACTCATCCATAAAATAAAAATAAATAAAAAATATTTGGTATTCTACAGAGAAAAGCTCACCTCCCCCACTTCATATATTTATTCACTTCTGTGAAGGCACCAATGAGTCACATAGCAATTCTCTAAATTATACAGAGTACCTCACAAAATTGTTTAACCCAATTACAGGCAAATTCCTTACTGCCCCAGAGAGTGGATAAAGAGATTCAATACATTTGCACACATACAAGGCCTTTTCTGTGCCTCTTATGTACATCTTTCCAAAGGCTTCTGCCCAGTGACAGTTACCTGCTAATGTTATAGAATGACTGCCTGTGCATTCACAAACAGATAATAAAGAGCACCACTAAGTAGTATTTAGAAAGATAAACCTTTGTTTCCGGGTTTCAAGGAACAAGAAGAACAAACTTATTGCGTGCATGTGAAAGTTTTCTGCTTTCCTACAGCTGTTTGCTGGGCATGGTGCAGCAATATGTTGGACAGGTGTAAGCAGGGCTACCCCTCTTCTTCATTAAAGAAGTAAAAAGTATATTAAGAAAAATAAAGTATTAAAGAGCTTCCATAGAAGCTATGCAGTGATGTGTGACTCACAGCACTTAGATGTCACAGGCAAGTTGCATCAGATTAAATGTAGAGCTCTACAGCTGACCTTTTAAGATACAAAATAAATGCCTAAAAGACAGCAATTGGCCCCCAAAGTCCCTTTTCTTTCCTTTGACTAGAAAGAGAACTTACTTTGTAAACATCTAAAATAAACAGGATTTTTGCTGACTGATTGCAGTAAAGACATATATTTTTATTTTTTTGAACTTCCTTTCATACCTTTTTATCATATCATGCTTGTCTTCACACTTGGTGCTGACTTGAGTGTGCTGCTCAGCTGCCTCTCGATACCTTTGAGTACTGGAGACAGAGTATCTTCACTAGCCTCAACCTATACCAGTGGTAATAATCCCAGCTGATTCAGAAAAACAAACAAACAAAAAAACAAAACACCACCAACAAAATAAACCTACAAACGTAGCCTCTAATGTAGCAGATAACAGATTTAGTGGCTATTTCAGAAACTCTCAGGCAACCAAGAATTTCATAAAGGTAGTCCTGAAGCCATTTTAAATCCTTCCAGTTACTGTTGGAGTAAAATATTAAATTTTAATATAGTTACCTGAAAGGGGTGCAGGGAAGAAATAGCTGCTTTTAGTACAACACAGAACTATGAACCAATTTTTATTAACATTTTCTGTGTGAAAATTATGATAGTGGTGAGAGGCTCTTCTATCTGCCTTTGAGGATAATAAAAAGCACTGCAGTAATTGCAGAGCACTTGAGGTATTCTCTCAGTGCTCTGTGATTTTTCATTTCATAGACATTTACAAATTACTGGTTATTTCACAGCTCCAGGACCTGTCTTCAACAAAATTATGGAAGAAATATAATTTCTAACCCCCTCTGGTGTCATGGTGGCTTAGCACTTGGAGGGATGGGGAGTGCATTCTAGGTGGTCCTTAAGATAGTGATATAAGGGTTAACTCGAAGCATGAAACAGTTTGAGAAACTATTGATATACAATAATGCAGCACATAAGCAGAGGTTGTCTTTCTCATCAGAAATAGGCAAGTGTCAGACTAATTCAAAAATGGCACAATAAAAAGATTTTTTCTTAAATTAATCCAGCAGTGAAAAGGTCACTACAACAGTCTTTAGATGAAACTATCAGATAGAATAAATGGGTAAGATCCACTACTTTTCCCTCCTCATGGACCTGGCCCGCAGCATTTCTGGAATAACGTTATACTGTGTAATCAGATCTGTTGCATGAAGTAACCCTTTACCCAAAATAAATGTATAAACCTCACAAACTGTGTTTTCACAGTATAGCACTGCCACAAGAAGGAAAAAAGTTTTGCCATAACATCTCAAGCAGAACACCAGCATACCTGCACTAAGAACCAGAGGGAGTTCATAGCAGGATAAGATATGTTAAAAGCAATATTACTGCTAGGATTAGATTTCTGTCCAGGATCCACTTCTCCTAAGTGAATGTACTAAAGTAAAACAGAAAGACAAGCTCACTCTTGTGTTAGCAGTATTATTATTATTATTATTTAATTATGGGTCAGGAATCAACGGTCAATCATCCTTACACTAATCTTTCTAAGGGCTTTGGTAACTCTGAAATCAGAGACTGTCTGAGGTAAAGAGCGGTTCACCAGTGCTGGTTAAATGAAGACCAACAAGAACATGCTGTAGCTCATGTGATGGAGTTTGTGGAGATATTCCTTTATTAGTTTGCATATCAATAAAAAAAAAAAAAAAAAAGCACACTGACTCAGGCCTCCTAATGCTTACAAGCTGGTTCCTCGAATTAATCAAATATTCAAGAGAACATAACCAACACCATGGCATATGAAGTTTGTCTTTTTAAAATGCATAAATGGCTTTTCTTTCTTCCAGTGGACCAGATTTACATACTTTTTACTTTGGCTTCACTCTATTGTTCCTATTATCACTAATAGAACTAATCTTTGGTTAAATCTTTTGACAAAGTCTTTTCTTAATCAATCTTTTGTTAAATTTAGCATAGATGCTTTAAGGTAACCATTTTGTTTGAAGGTAAGCCATAAATATTCCTAAATTTTTATTCTCTACAGAGGTCACAGTAATTATACTGAAGTTCTTCTCTGGTAAAAAATAATTGTTCAAGTTTGGTAGCCTAGGGCATACGCTCAATCAGGTGAATACACCTCCTACTCCACTTCAGACAGCCTCTGATTTCAGAGCTACAAAACACTTCATGTAGATTGGTAAAAATATACATGATTATTGATTCACTGGCCACTAAGATTAAAATGAAATTCCTTTAGAAACTATTAGTATTGTTATGATACTTTTGTAAGAGACACAAGAAGCTGTAGAAAAAAAAAACTGAAGATATCTATAGAAAACAAGAAAACTTTCAACAACGTACAGATGAGCTAAATGAGTCTAGCTGCATAGACAAAATAATTATTATTACAAAAATAATTGTTTCTCAGTTGCATTGTTTTGAAGCAAGTTTTACTTAAAAGCCATCTGGATAGAGATTCCTAAATCATTTCAAGAATGAGAAGTTTAAAAATCACAAAACCTAAGAGAAAGGTAAGAAACACCTAATGTCAGCCTAAAGCAAACAATACAATTGATGGAGCAATTAAAGCTTTCCACCTATGCCAAATTATAGAGCAAGCTGAGAGAAAAAGATCTTGTTTATATTATGAGAAAACGAGCATCCTAGAGCAAAGGCAATAGATTTAAGTGAGTTAATTGGAGCAAATAGTCCCATATAGCATTTTTTTGTTTCCTGAGATATCATTATGAAAAGATTCTGGAGCTAGAAATCTTCTTACAGCATATCAAATTCAACTTTGGTACATATTGGCTGAGAATGGACCACCTGAGAAACATTTACCCCACATTGGCATGAAGTCTGGGAGAACTTTTCTTTATTAAAAGCTGAATTAATTTAGTAAAATATGACTTCTGCTCAGCTACTTGCACTGTAATGAACAAGTTGGTAATTAATTACTTACACCTTTATCAGTACAATGTTGGAGTCTGTTTTATTTTTCAGACAAAGGGGTATTTTCAGTAAATGTGGAAAAATAATAGTAAGTACTATGAAAAGAACATATTTCTGGAGAAAATTAGTTATGTGTAATTATCAAAGCCAGTTTTCTTTCTTCAACATGAACTCCACATATATTCCTAGTGACAGAAAACTGATTTCTACCAGAGCCTTAAGACTTCAAAAGCAACTATCTTTTAATGATACAAGTGACTTCTATATCTAAGATCTGATGATTTCATACTGGAAAAGACTAGAACCTGCTGATTCCCAAAAAAAACTTTGCTAGCATCAGGGCTATAACACACGTGAAACAGTTTTCATATAAAAGCAACAACCATAGAAAGGGTCCCTCTTTTCTCCACACCAATCTCACTTTTTGAGCTTCTCAAAGAAAGATCAAAATACTTTTGCCATCAGAGAAGCCACTGTGAACAGCTATCAAACAAATGGTAAACTGTCACGTAAATTATGGAGTATAGCTAATTCTCTGTCACCTACCAATAGCAGCCATAGAACCAACTGAGTAACAGATATAGAGAGGGAAAAACAAATAAGTGCGGTGTTTTTTTGTTTGTTTGTTTGTTTGTTTGTTTTTTTCTTACTTATGTGCATACTGGAACCAACTTTTTTATAGTTTCCTGAAAGAAAACACCAAACTGTGAGATCTAATGCCGTATTTATTGTATTTAAATTACAGAAGCAAAGATGCCTACGTTGTCAGTCAGATATTTTGTTTAACAGAAAGCTGAACAGAAGAGCATCTGCTGTCTAAGAACTGGCATCAGTCAGTGAGCCTTGCAGACTTGCAGGGACATGCAAATGACAGATAAGGCAAAGGGGGAAAGATTATAGTGAGAGCTGCCACCACTTCATAACATTGACATTGTACATTTTAGGGTGAGAAGCAGCAGTCAGCTGCAGAAACCAAGCAGACCCATTTTTCTCCATTTGGATAAAATCACCCTGAAATGGCCATATTCCCATAGAAAATAGGTGATCTGCCAGAACTGAAGGAGATGAAGGGCAACAAGTTTTACTCTTTTTGCCTGCAGATAACCTCTGGCAGGCAACAAACACAGTGAATTAGAGAGGGACATCCTGGCACATAACAATAGCAGGTCCAGGTAAAATCATAGAATCATTAGGTTGGAAAAGCCCTCCAAGATCATCTGCTCCAGCCATCACCCCACTACCAATTTCACCCACTAAACCATGTCCCTAAGCACCAAGTCCAACCTTTCCAAACTTTCGACCAAGTAATGGTTGTTGATTGCCTTGGAGAAGCTGGTTGTCTCAGACTAACGATGCAATATCATCATCTTGTACTTTTGTTTCTCTTTGCAATATCTGTTCACACCAGACCCAGGCAACATTAGTACTATTGTTACATAGGCATGGCTGGAAAAAGGCTGTGTGCTTAGCAGAGAAGATGAGAACAATTTTGGTGCAGAATGCAACCCAGATATCAAACCCATGAAACAGGCTCCTTGGCTCAGAATAATTTCAGAGCAACTTGTGTCTAATTCATGTCCACATCGACATCAATATTGTGATAGGCCAGTTCCCAAAATTAACTATAACATTTCCAAGGTCTTTACCAACAATAGAGAACAGCAAATGTTGAAAAAACAGATGCAGTGGTTTCAGGTGGGGGGGGGGGGGGGGGGGGGGAGGAGGTTAAAACTGAAATGTGTCTTGATACTACATAAGGTAACATGACATGTTATAATATGAAAAATTCAGTGCTATGACAGAAGTAAGATGTAAATAAGAGGAAAAGTTTTCATTTTTCCTTCACACCCGCTAGACTGGTTTGCTAGTTTTCATGTTGTTTTGTGCTCCTTATGACCTAAGCAGGGCAGGTGAACAAAAGAGTGAAGCATATGTAGCGGTTAAAAGTTGTCTTGTAGCATGGCTTCAGGCCTAAGTGAATTATTCACCAGTGACTCAGCACATCTTCTATGAGCAGGAATATGGCTACTGGCTTATTTTTGTATCCAGGAAAAACATCTGATTAAGATAAACGAGTTAGAAAGAAATTTACCACTTACCACCAAAGCTATAAATAATGTCTGCAAATGACCAACTACTGGCAGTGTTCCTTGAAAATATTTTTAGATACCTTATCATATCACATTTAACCTAAAATGTATTATACTGCGGTCAACAACATTAAAGGGTTAATAACATTAGCTTCCCTTAAGCTTCTTGATGTCTTATTTGAATTTCTAAGTAAGGTTAGGACAGGATAGAAATCTCCCATTTAATGCTTAGTATGCTACAAAAATGAGACATGAATAATACCAAAAGACAAGTTACTTCAAATTTTGCTTTCCTTTCCCCCATAATACTGAGGCTGTTTGAACACCAGACAGCATAGTGAGATACAGATACTTCAACCCAAGGCATTCCTTTTCTATATTAAAATGGAAAGTCTTATTATTAAGAATTATGGAGGCTTTTAACCATGGATCATACATGCTTTTATCTTCTGTGCCCACAACAAATTTTTCCTCAGGTGGTCAGACGCAGTACTTGGCCTTCTAGACTTAGAACTGATATGAAGTTTCCTTTAAAATGAGTAAAGCTGTTTCCATTGTTGTATCATTTAGTTCAAGAGGAAAGAAAAAAAAAAGCTCGAGGCATTGGTTCTACATTTTTAAATTTGCAGCACAGGTACAGGACAGTTAAATAAGAGCTCCAAAAGCCTTTTGTTCTACAGGAAGATAAGTAAGGAACTTGCCTAGACTCGCACCAGTTTGCACTATGGTAGTCTTGTCCCATGGATCTGGTAGTCAAGCAACAATTAGCTGTGGCTAAGTATACAAGCCCGTTTCTGCTATCTTATATCAGAAGGTGTTCATTTATGATGAATTTACATCCTGATTAAAAATATATAATAATAATAATAATAATAATAATAATAATAGAACTGGACAATATTTAGTAATGTTTGCTTAAGGAATTCCAGAGTGTTTTGGAACACCACAAATAAGCAAATAAGCTACTCTGCACTTAGAGAGTGAAGGATCATCTTCAATCCTGTCAGTCAGACAGTGGATATAGCTGTGAATGCAATTGCAGCCTTGACTCTAGCTAGCTAAGGCTACTGCTGGTCTCCCATTAGGACCAGTAATGTGGAATACAGCACAAGCTGCTAAATCTGACTGCAAAAAATTGTTAAGTCAGGTATTAATAAACCACATGTTGTCAGAGCTAGAACTATTACTGTATCCAACCAATTAATTTAAACTTACCTTTGCCATATCAACTGTTGTGATTGTAGTGTACACATGACTTTGTTTTTTCACCATGTTCAACAACCCATGATCAGAAATTATGCAGTCAGGAGCAAGAGACTTCCATCAGTGATTCTCCCAACACACCGTGATCCCAAACTGACCATTTGACCAGGACAGGCAGATGGAAAGTTCACCCAGAAGAGCCAGATGACAATTGATGCTCTGAGCAATACTTGGTATTTCCACCCAGCCTCTCACACAAGCTGCAGACATGCAAAACAAGCTCCTATTCACAAGGAAGAAAATGACAAAGAGAAAAATGTAGCACAGGAATGTGCCTACATCCTCTGTCTCTATTTGAGAAGAGCACTTCCTTGTGATATGTTATGCAAACATGTAGGAAAACAACACATCTTTTTCCTGAAGAGCTTATCACCTAGAAAGCCAAAACAAAGACAGGGAGAATGAAAAGATGCAGAGAGACATGAGGTGATTTATGCAAGGAATTAGTAACAATGTTGTTCCCACTATATTTTAAGCTTGCTGTTTTTGTTTTAGACCTGAGACTTGTATGCCCATAACTTCAAGTAAGGTCAGGCAGGGATCAAAAACTTTTTTGGCTTACAGTCTAACATGATGTCCGCAGCTTCCCACATGAATCAAGTGCCTGGTAAGACTCTGGACAGACACTACTGGGAGGTGGATTTATGTTGGGATTTGGACCTTTATTTTGAAACAAAATTAACCTTTCAAGAGACTCTGGGTGTAGCAGCAAGGGTTATTTACAAGTGTTAGTATCTGAAACGCAGTGAATTATACACCTAAAACTACCCAAATTAGCTGGAGTACACCAAGGACATAACAGAAAGGAGAGCTAAGCGCTCGTATGATAAACAAACACATTAGTAGCACACACTAAAACATGCCAGTGATTACCTCTGTTTACAGTCTGGGTTTTCTCTCACTGCTATAGGGTATGGCAGTCTTACACCTACTGCAGCAATAGAGGTTGTGTAGTCACACTTTAAACTAGACGATTTGGGCGCTTGGCATTGTAACCACAGCGGTACAGGTATCAGCATGAACTAATCTCCCTAGCATTTGCCCAGCTCCTCAGGTGGGCTTTACAGAAAAATGTGCTCCTTGATCTACCAACATAGACCTATCAGCAGCTGTGAAGCTAGTTTAAAGCTAGCTTAGCTATATCCTCTTGTATTGCTGTCATTCCTTTAGAGAGGGATCTTGAGAAAAACTTGTCTGCAGAAGGTGTTCAGAAAAGTGCTGTGAAAATTGAAGTCCTTTCACAGGCTCTGTATCAGTTCTCACCAGTCTGGAGTGTTGCAAAAGACAAAGTACGATCCCAATAAGCAGGAGTAGCATACAGGGAAACGTCTAGTGGAATTTTGTGGAATTTGTTTCAAGCGCCAATACCAAAACCCCAAATTATTGTGCGCTATAAGGATATGCTAACAGCAACAGAATAGTTGAACCATCCAAACAGAAAGTATGACATACAACAGTAAATGAATTAATTAAACCAGTGAATCAATAACTTTGGGAGCTACTTTGCACAGCCTGAAGAAAAATGAGAACAGGGAGAAATCACTACATTTACTTTTAAGTAATACTTGGGAAAAGAGTTCATAAGGCATGTATCCATAACTGGTCAACTCACTACTTAAGAGCCCATTGAGCCCTGCTAGCAGAAATACAAGGTTGATAATTTGATAATTTAAGACACTGAATTTTGCAGGAATTGCTAGATAAAATCAAATTAAGGTAATCAATGGTGAAAAAGGATCTCCACATAAAAGAGCTGTGTTGTTTGTTGTTGTTGTTTGTTTTGTCTTCTTCCTTGATACACACATCAGTAAAAAGAAAAACTTGCCTATTAAGTGATCATGACAAGTATCACTAGCTTGGAGGATAACATCGTGTTGATATGGTTTTGTTTTATGAACCACTTTTAAAGAAGCTTTTCACAAAGTCCTTTAGGAGCTACGCTGAATTAGGATTGATTTGTTTAATGGCTGCAGCAGAGCAGGAAAAAAAAAAAAAGAGTCAACAAATGGAGGAACACACAACTAGAATTACATTTTACAATGCATTTTGTACCTATAGACTACTCCAACTTGCAGACAATGCCAGTATTAGGTTTCAATTGATTTTTACATGCTGACATACCATTTAGCTACTAAAGGCACTAGACTACACTGTACCAGACATATTCCCCTATGTGAGATTTGTAAGGCTCCCATTTAACTGAACTGTACTGTGTAACAAACTTCTGAGAAACCATCACAAACAACACATAAGCCACAAAATGGGAACAGTAAAGATAGTCTTTTCAAGATCATTCAGTATGAGACAACAATTTACAGCAAATCATAACTAGCATCATTAAAGAACAAACATTCAGTAGGGACAAGTAGCTTCATCTGGCAAGCCACAAAAAAAGCCTATCCCATAATTCTGAAAAATAATTTTTCACATTTTCTCCTAAAACCCATAAAGTAAGATTTTACAGGATGACCGAGAAGTCAAAACATTCATGCCTGTACTGAACAAGGGCATACAAGAAAACAATTTTGAAAATCAGGAGGCAGATGAGAGCTGGTCTTTTAAGAGAAGAGTTAGGCAGAAAGAAACCTGGACTGAGCTGAGTTTACTGTATTGTGTTCCATGGCTACTGGCTGAAGACTTTCAAAGTCATCTCCTTTGTTTTAGGATTAAAAGGAGGAAAAAATAAGCACATTTCTTTCAGGCAAGTAATGTTTGTTATGCATGTAGAAAGACTGCAGCAAATAGGATCCAACTTCTACAGACAGATACATGTCTTAAGAATGAAATTTTATTCCTACAACCTTGTATCTAAGGGAAAACAACCAGCAAAAATAAAATGAACCCTTAAGAAAAGCTCAGCCTAAGGATCTTGTCTGAGACAATAGCAGCTTTATCATTCTCTTTAGGGAAACCAGAAGCAAGTCTGCCCTGTGACATGAAAGCAGGACTCCCTGTTACTATGTAGTATGAGATGTTGAGGTGTGTACTATGAGAACACCTTGACTGCCTTGGAAGACCACAGTCATATTTTCTGTGACTGAGATGCCACAGAGCATGCTCAAGGGATTGTGTTACAGTGAAGGAAAGAACAAGGAGGATGTGAGAGAGGAGTATAAGTGATATATAAAAATGCTCACAATAGAAATTTACACTAGCTAGCAAATGTCTCTCTACACTTATGCTACCATATTCATCTTAAAACACAAACAAATGAACTGTAGTATTTAAACAAATTTACATAGAGAACTTCAAGTTATCTCAGAAGATCTGTGCAAGCAGCCATAAAGATAAAAATGAAATCTTGTAGTTCCTGAGGCAGCTGCGTAAAACATGTAGATTTATACATAGAGAAGCTCCAAATGAATAATGGCCAGGTGTTCTCAATTTCCATTCATTAAAGAAGCTTTTTGTTTCTAAACTAGAACTTTGCCAATGGTTTGTCAAACCAGAGAGTATTATTCTTGGGTACGACATCAACAATAACCTTTCTGTATATCACTGCTTCTATGAAATAATTTACATCAAGACAAAGAGATTTCACAGTGACTAGTCCTGATATGTATTTGCTATTTTTGATACTCAGTTTGAGGCCATTTGGAGAGTTTCAGGGAAAACCATCTAACACTTTCTAAAGAATGGGTTTTCTTCAGTTGGTCTCCTAAGCTTTTTTACATGGAGTCACTTGTGAAAAATAGTCATTCCAAATTTTCAGGAATGGGTACCTACAGAAAGGATATAGCTATATTAACAGACCTAGATGAGTGAATCTGGATGTTTTGTTGTTAATTTCTTAGACACAAAGAAAATTCACTTTCCCACAGGAGCAGAAAATCACATCAGCCGACATAGCCTAACACTAGCTGCACCTCTGAGAGAAGGGTACATGGTCTACCCCTTCAGCTTGCTGTCTGACTTCAGCTTGCTGCTGCTGAGATGACTCTAGTGGGACCTAAAGATAGGGAGGGAAATCCCAGGAGATAGTATTTGTAGTTGCGGTTACTATTTAGTAGTTCAACACCTGCTCACTGGAAACTAGAAAGCAGATACATTCATTTTACTGAGGCCACTGCACAGCCATCCAACTGTAAACATTTTTTTACCACCCTTGACTTAAATCTAGTATAAGTGGGTGACCTAGAACTGAATGATTCTGTTTCACAACAACAAACCTCTGAAAGATAGACATTGTATGCCTGCATTTCCTTTCACTAAGCAGTAGTTCCTTACTGAGAGCATTTGCATTCACAGTGTCACTTTTTTATGATAACAGAGGTTTCACAGAAGATTAAAGATTTGCTATCTGGAGATGCTTAGGGAGACAGTAGCTAAGTAAAAATACATTAAGGAAAAAAAAATCCAATAATGAAAGGAAAACAATTTTCCTATATCTACACATGCTTTTCTTAGGAAAGAACAGTGAGACTGTTCACTGTTATTTGCTAGGCAACAATTTCACAAACAGAAATAAATCCCACTGAATTCCTGTGAATTAGCTTTAAAAATAGATTAAGCATAAACACAATCCTTACCATAAGTCATGCAGGAGTAAAACTGGAGGGCAAAAACTGAAGGAATTAATAAGGTGTTCTCAGTACTTGATAAGGTGAAGCTGACAGCAGCCTGTAGCAACTTAGCAAGCTAAAGGGAAAAGGAAGGTTTTTTCCTTCAGCTCAGTCCCCTTCAAATATACTTGCAACAGAAAGAGGGAGTTGTTAACCCTGTAACACTGACATTTTAAAAGCAGAGATAATTATAAACAAGGTGAACAAACCCTACCAAGCAAATGGGTTTAAGTGGAATACTTACAAGGTCCCTTTTTTTTTTTTTTTAAGAGCTAAATATGTGCTAGACAATTTTAACGAGGCAGTGCAAACTGGAATTATCTCAAAATACATTCACTCAGAGATAACACTATCCAATTTCTGTTTGGTTCAGGATTTCACTCACAGTAGCAAATACTTATCCTGTGTAATTAAAAGAAGCATTCATACAAGGAACATGAGGTTCTTGAATATGAATTTAAATATAGCAGCCTAAGAAAGCAGTTAAGATTAAGAATGGATTGAAGTTCTAAATAAAATCATTTACAATCCCTACACTTTAGAAAGCTCAATAGATGTATGTATATAATAAATTTTGAATTCAAGGTATCAGATGTCAGCTAGAGTAAACTGTTTAAATAAGTTGATAGGATGATAGTACCTGTGTGTAAGGACCTTAAACATTTTCATACTGGAGTTGTTGTCAAAGCCTTTACCTACATCTTTCGTATATGATTACTTCTACTACAACATAACAATGAAGTGTTTTTCTGTTATTTGTTTTTTGGTTTGTTTGTTTTTACACTGGCTAAGTCTGAGCAATGCTAAAGCAAAATATGGTTCTACTCTGAAATAGCTCAGTAGATTTGCTCTATTGACACTCAGCCAGATTCTGTCACTTCAGTACCAGTTTCTCAGAGGTATTTAGATAATGTTAACAACTAAAATTAAGTTGTAGATCTTTCATTTCTTGTTTATTTCCAAGCACATCAAGATCAAGAAGGTGACTGGGAACAGCCAGATGGAGTTCTCAGGAAAAAATCGTGCCTCAGCAAACTGATTGCCTTCTACCAGTCATCTACTATTTGTGATGACTGATAGCATGGATGAGAGGAGAACTGTAGATGTTGTTTATCTTGATTTTTGCAAGGTCTTTGATGTGTTTTCCCACAGCAGTCTTAAAGCCAAATTAAGGAGATACAAAATGGAAAAGCAGTGTTGAGAATTGCCTGGCCATCCTGGCTCAAAAGTTTATCACCAGAATTAGTAGGCACAAAGTACATCTAGTGGCTACTAACCAGAGGCATTCCTCAGGGAACAACACCGGGACCAATACTGTCTTTATTAATGACCTGGATGATGGGACAGAAAGCACTCTTAACAAGTTTGCAAATGACATTAAACTGGACAGAACAGCAAAATACACTGGAAGCCCTGTATTTGAAATGGGGTAGCTCACTGTATGGGCTTACTGGATAGGGAATAACTGGTTGGGGAGCAGCTCTGCTAAAAAAGATCTTCGAACAAACTCAACATGAGCCAGCAATGTGCCCTTAAAGGTCAAGAGTATCCAGAGCTTTATTAATAGAAGCATAGCCAGCAGATCCAACAGGGTGATCCTTCACCTCTGTTTGGCACTCGTGGCACCACCTTTGGAGCACTCTGCAGTTTTAGCTTCCCCAGTACAAAAAAGACGTTGACATACTGGAACAAGTCCAGCACAGGGCAGCCAGGATGGTCAACAGGATGGAGCACTGGGCATATGAGGACAACCTGAGAGAGATGGTTTGTTTAGCCTTGAGAGGAGATAGGTAAAGGGAAATATTGCAGTCTACAGGTGTCTATACTGGCAGGTTGTAGTGGATACAGAATCAGACTCTTCTCAAAGATACACAGGGCAAAGATGTGAGGCATCAGGAATAAGTTGGAACTTGGAAAATTCTGATTAGATACAAGGAAAATGGGTGGCCAGGCACTGGAACAGGGGTCCAGAGAAGCTACGGGAGCTTCATCGTTGTAGGTATTCAGAACTCAACTGGGCAAGGCCTTGAGCAACCCAATCTAGCTGACCTAATTTCCTTGTTTTGAGTAAGGACAACACCAGCTGGCATCCAGACCCTCCAAATTATGTAATGAATAATTCTGTGACCCTAGCCCTTCAGATTACACAAACAGAAAAGAGGTAAATGAGGCACTTCCTTCAATATCTCCTGTGTGTCTTGGTGTCTCCACCTAAAACATCTACAAAACTGATTTCTAAAATTCTTGTCAACTTTACACTGAGAAATGGATTCTATCTACTTAAATTATCATTGGATCATCTTCAGTATACTGTCTGACCATGTAGTGTTTATCTTCTCACTGTTGGCTCCTAACCTGATTAAATAAAAAAGGTAACAAACTATCATCACATCACAAGAAAAAAAAAAAAAAAAAAAAAAAAAAAGATTCAGGGATGTTTTCAGGATTCCACAAGAAATCTGTGGGAGACCTGAGAATTTCACACGCAGTTCCTTAATCTTAGGATAACCATAACCTTTAAGGTGACCTTTCTTCTTTGTACAGTAAGAAGTGGAAAATAATTTACAAAGATAATGCAAAGGTAAAGGTACTGGAATGCAACGCCATCACATATTTCTGAAAAACTCATAAGTCTCTCAAATTACCGATAGAGGTAATCTGGTGGCAGATTATTGCAGGTGGCAGTATGTGACTGCAAAATCCTGTGGTGCATCTTTAAAAAATGGAAAGTGGGAATAAAAGTAATGAATAAGCCAAGTGAAAGAAATGCCATATGATACTGCAGATTTGGTATTGCCACAAATCATACTTTTATATAGTCAATTTCCAGAGTCTAGCTTCATTTTAAACATCTTGTGCTGAATCAGCCAACCATGGGTGCCATGGACCGACTGTAACTGTTTTAAAGCAAGATCCATGTTTTTTGATTCTGCCTTTCAAGGAGATGAGGCTGGCCTAGCCACAGGAACATATAGCACCATGCACAATGCCAGGTCACTTCCACTAAACAAGATGTGAAAAACTATTTAGCATATAATACAATAAGCTTCTAGCTTTTAACTAGCCGTGATAAATATTTTGAGTGCATTACCTGGAATATGTTATCCCCACCCTCTGATTCCAATAATAATAATAATAATAATAATAATAATAATAATAATAATAGTAATAATAATAAAGATCTTTCTGAATCGTATGTGTGTGGGGAGAAATCTCAAAATCATCAAGGTGTTACTGTATTACAAAGTTAAATGTGTGGGTAGTTCTCTTCTTAAAGTTTTATGTGCTTGTGAAGATTAGATAATATGTCAGAACAGTTAGGAGAGGATTGGGAATCCTAATTGCAGTTCTTCTTCAGTAGACTTAGTTCTCTGGCTGACCTGTTAATAAAGACAACCCTTGGACCATGGAGTGAATTACTGAAGCAGAGCAAGGCGTAATGGCCTGATGCAGTATTAATGCTAATGCTGAATTACATATTATTTAGGCCAAGCAGTAATATAGAAAAGGATATTTCCAGTGCTGACTAAATAGGGAATGGAAGGAAGAAAATTGCTGACTTCAGTGATGACTCTGTATGCAGAAGGAAGGTTTCTCTTACTATGAACAATGGTGCAAAATATAACTTTTTCACTTAAAATTATTGATGTGAAAAAGACAGACCAAATTCTCAATAAATATCAGGTTGCTATATCAAAGATTGATTAATTATTTTAAAAAAGAATATGTTTTGCTAGGAATTGAAGTAAAGAAAGATGGATACAAAGAATGATGGGAAGTGGAACCAGGACAGCTCAGACAAAGCATAGAGCTGTATTCTTACTTAAATACCTGTAGTGTCTGTAAGCCATATGTACCAAGTATGTGTGATGCTGAGGTTAATTATCAGTGTGGGCGGAGGCTTGTAATGAGGCCCTTGGAACTTATAAAGGTATTTGGCATGTTCTACCTGTGGTTAGAGGCAAATGAAACGTAATAAAACAAGACAATTCACCTTAGTACACTTCAGTGTTTCACCCTACCCAAGAAATATAAGACTTGTCTAAAGAGTATGGTCTTTGTATTATGTGGTATTAAATTTACAAGATTCTGCCCGTGTACAAAAATGAATTTGCACCAGACTTTTATGAAAATATATTTTCAGCTCTAAGCAAGCAAGATAGCAGAAAAGCTATGGGATAAAGATTTGAAACAGTGCACAAAGCAGCAGAAGTTATAAAATCCTAGTTAATATACATGAGAAAATAATTAGTATGCATTGAAGCCTTGGAAAGAAAGCAGATGCACAAGCATTTTTACTGTAGATAAATGCAGTGTGGCTGCTGCTGAATGTAAAATGCAGAAGACAACTTTTTTCATATTCTTCGTCATGCTTGATGATCTTGCAGTGGTTTGGGATGATAATTAAGTAGCAAACTCATGGAAATTAATGTTTTACCTAGTCTATTTAATCCCATTTCCAGGATGTGACTGTATGGGTTGGAATCAAGTATCCCTGTTGTCTGACAGATACTATTACTATATGCTGAGAAGAAAAAAGAAAAAAGAGAGGGAAAACAAAAACAAAACAAAACAAACAAACAAACAAACAAACAAAAAAACCAGACATAATAAAAAGCCCGCATTTAAAATATTATAAATTTGTGGGGAGGGAGTGGACAGGTTCTGTTCTATAGACCAGTAGCCAGATCTGGCAGTTGTTGTCATCATTGTAAAATACAATAATATTATTTCCTTTGCTTTCCCTGCTTTCAATGCTTCATTGTACACATTGTTCATTAGCTCTCTTTTGGGGACTGTTGAAGATCACAAAGACTTCTAGCCTTTTGAAAGAAAACTAGATAAATCACTCTGGCACCCTGAAAACCTATGGAAAAGACTATTTCCTTTCCCATTCCCACAAAATCAGGGTGCAAATTACACCAAGAATAGATATTCTGAGCAACTGCTGATATCTTGGTATTTGAGCTTACTATAAATATTCACAATATCTGGTGACAAACATAATCTTTCCCACTTCTCTTACTGTAACTATTAGATACATAACTAAAAGTTAGCTAAGCCATAGTAGATTTATTCTCCTTTGGTATTTACAATAATCAACATCCCAAGCAGAAGTAGGATTTGGCTAGTTTCAAGATTTGAAATGCAAGAGATCTATTGTGTGCAGTAGTATTGGGAAATTTTAAAATACATTTACAGGTATAGTTGCAAAGATACTATATATGATGTGAGAAAATACTCAAAAACTATTAAAGAGTGACTTTCCTGATACATAGCATAAAAGAGGATTAAAGGATCTCTATACTTTGCCATTGGTGAAGGGACAGGAAAGAAGAAGTAAATTTAGAGCCAGGCTGTAGTCTACATTGAAAATCACAGCTACTGTTTTTATATCATTTGCAAGTGCTTATGTTTGAACCCCAGGGACTTTGACTGTCTTCTTGTTTGATGAGGCTGTTCAGCACCTTACACTCACTCCAAGAGCTCATCTTTCCATCTACATGACTGATGTCAGTGCACTGGAAGCAAGTACTGGTACAAGCCAGCAGAACCAGACAAATTCTGTATAGAGAAAAGAAAGTGATAGAATGCAGTCCTCTGTATAAATCTGATTATATTTCTAATTTTTTAGAAGTCCTGCAAAGAGGAGCAGCATCAGAACTAGAATAGAAAATATTGTCCTGTGAAAAGCTTTGCCAGTGCTACTCACAGACCCTCCAAAAACTAGCTCTGAAATGTAACCACTTGTCTTGCCAAAAGCATCCTTTTCTGCACAGTAGTCCAAACCTTCTCTCCCTCCTTGCCATTAAGCAAACATTAAAAGCCCATTCACAATTTTCTATTGTTCCCAGAAGATTTCTGGCTACTACAGAGCTAGACAGCAGAAGTACAAGCAGTCACATGTTCATCGACCATCTTTTAATTTACACTCCCTTCCAGAACAGCACACTTCTGAAACCTCATCAGTTTCTTAAAACAAATTACACATCAGTTCTGACAGATTGAAATTGAAGCAAAGCTCAGCAGGACTCATCAATTCTCAGCAAAGACTAAATAGCATAGTGAGCTATTTCTAATGCCTGTCTAAAGAGTTTTTAAAAATATGCATATGGACACCTTTAACTAACATACTGTTTCATCATGAGTAACTGAAGGCAAATTGCAGCTGTCAAAATCAGAGAACAAAACATCTTTATGAAATATTGATATTTTGTGATAAATGTCACTAGCACACAACTTATTATATCTACTATATCTTTTTGATATTTCAGACCAAATTGTACCATTTGGGTGCTGAGCTCCATTGTCATTTTTTGTGCTCCCTCATGTATCAGAAGAAATTGGTCCTGCTGCTCTAGGGTATAAAGAAATCTCTTGTATCTTGAAATAAATTGAAAAAAGGAGAAAGAGGAAAAGAGCTATCTTACGGCCATTATGCATGTATTGTAAAGAAGAATTTGCAAATTTTGAATCAAGACAGTGCCAATCAGATGCAATTGGAGCAAAGTTCAGTAGCCTTCCAAACATTACATACTCTGCATTTTCTTTTTTTTTTTCTCTCACTTTTTTTTTCTTAAAAAATCTACCTTAAATTATCAATGGAACAAAAAGATATACAGTACACAAATTTAAAATCTCTGTCTTCACAATCAATATCCACTTGACATTGTCTATAGTTTGACATGGATGATCACTGTTTTCATTTTTGTGTTGTTTTTTGATCGGTTTTAGAGTTATCTTTAGACTCCTCAAATACCTACCGAGGAGACTCAGAAGAGGAAATTTCTGCCCACTTCTGTAGGGACAAAGGATACCCCTTCTGATATCTCTTATCTCTTTCCTGGCATCTGGTACCTGGTCTCCTGAAAAGGATGTTTTTTTCTTCAACTGAATGCCGCTACTCCAAGGCACAACCCATTGGATACAATTCAGATAAGCATTTTAGTTTATAGCAGTTTTGGGGGTTACATACATATCTATGAAGTGCTGTTGTAAGAAGATGAACAAAATTCCCAACTAGTATCTAACCATTTCTGCCTCTTTTTTTTTTAAGGCCACATTCCATAGGTAGTCCTATGGAAGCCAAGAATGGAGGACATATACATGCATATGCCTCCATGGATACACACATGGGAGGGGTATGTAACCCCTCCTATCTGAGTTGATTTGTTAAATTAAAGAGAGCAGTTTCCTTCTATGCAACAAATTCACAGAAGAAAATGCTAAGAAGTAACTGCAGCTCATTTGGACCAGACAGAGAATATTCTTCCCTTTGGTCCAGGACTGCAACCAATTGATTGTTGCATTGATTGTGCAACGTATGCCCGATCTAAAATCCCCAAAGTCAAAAGAAATCTTTTCACTGACTTTTGTGGCTTTGAATCCAGTTCATAGTCTACAGTACAACCTGCATTTCCCCCTCAGATCAATAAAACACCAAACAAAATATTCACTATGTAGGGTAATCCATCCTGCTCCAGCACTGTAGCAGACAAATGGTATGCCCTTTATTGAAGCCCACAATGAATAAATGAGACTTTCTGCAAGTTTTATATGTTCATCAATGTTCATTATTTCTAAATTGATTTTCTAAGGTCTGAAATATTCTTCTACCTGCCCTTACTATATGTTCTTACTTCAGTTTCTTTGACTGTTACTGAAAGTCTTGTGGCTCTGATTCCAGGCTGAAAATTCTCTATGCTTTTATGACTACAGGATGAAATAGTGCTAATTAAAACTTTCACTAAAGAAGGGTGGGAAAGGGCTTAAGAAGGTGAATACTCATCAGCAGTTTATAGGCCAATAAATGAGTTTACTGAATTGAATATCTGTAGCAATGGGAAATTTCAAACGAATATTACATAATATTCACAGGAAACAAAGCTTGTATCCAACCTTGGGGCATTGTTTCAGAAATCTCTTTCTATGAATAAAGTGAAATCTGGCCACCTGACATGCACTTTTCAGACCAATATTTAGTCACAATAATTACTGTTCATTTTGAAAGTTAATCTAGTTCTCACATCTTTGTCTTCTGTGTAGTTTGTGGAGGCCACTGATGCAATAGGATATCAGTAAAGAAAATGACAGCTTTCTATATGGAGTATGTGAAACTTTCAGGATGATATGTTGTAGCTTGGAGACTGTTAGGTCAGTTAAGACAATCATGACAGGTCACCAGATGTACCGCCTTTGCCATTCCACCCACAAAGCCATTCCTGTCACGAGCTGAATTTTCTACAGGCAACTTACAAACTCCATTGCTGCTGCTAGCAGTGTAGTGTTTCAGCCAGGCACCCCCTTGGGTGTGCCAAGAGTTCTCCTGAGGGAACTGTTATAAATTACTCTTTTAGCCAGAAAGTATATTATTAGTATATTAGTATATTGAGTAAGCGATCAGCAAGCAAAACAGCGCTGGACGGCCGGGGAGTCCATGCTCCTCCAAACGGCGCGCACCCCCCCCCTTTTTCGCAGTCCCCTTTTATCATCAAGTTCTTCTGGGGTTACGTAGCCCCTTCCTAGTACTGTGGCTGCGTCGACTGTTGCTAGGGGGTCGTCTCTGGTCCCTCTGGTGGTCGCGTGGATGAAGGCAGTAGTCTTCCTCTGCTGGGTATGTGGTGTTTTCCCCTCCTTAATTGGTCATGTTAGTTTGTCTTAAGACAGGGCAGTGGGTTATCGGTTTGGCAATTATATTGTTTATGCAAAGTTCTCTCAATCTTATGTCCGAGACATCAACAGGCAGGATGTCTCAAGGTTCTTACCACCGCCTGGGTGACTCCTTTTGTTCCTTCTTAATATAGCCATGAGAAATAATGAACAAACATTCTTTATACTTCACAGGAACCACATGCAAAACACTGGGCTCCTTACCCAGATGCTCTTCTGTGTCCAACTTCTGCTGGACTGTGACTAAGCTCAAACCTTTGAGACATGGACAATATGGTTTCACACTGATTTCAGGCCTTGCTGCATCCTAAATTCCCACTGTTGAAATCTGATGGTTGTGGGTTTTGTGGTCTCCAGGATTAGAGCTGCTGCAACATCCCAAGTGCACGGTGGCATCGATAAAATGTGGCCACAGAAGAAGGTGACTGAATGCTTAACCACTCCTTGAAGAGAACTGATGCTTTGGCAGCAAATGAAGATTGAAGCTGATCATGAGAATACACCTTGGCAAAACAAAACAAAACAAAACAACAACAAAAAACACTAAGAAAGATATTAAAAGGTTGAACCAAAGTCGCTGGGAGCAAATGTGAGGAGACGTGAGTTACTGCTCAAACATAATTTAAGCAATTGCTGCAGAAATTATTGGGGGAGTCTCCTGGGTCTGTTAGGAGGTCAAATTATATCGGAATAGCTCATTCTTGCTTCAGATCCTCTCATTGGTGCATTTTGACATTTTCTAGGACTTCTGACTCATCTGGCCTAAAGAACAGATGTTATTTGGGACTGGCAGCAGCAGCAATGAAGAGAATATCTGCTCTCTTCAGTAAGAGGTTGCAATACAGAGACAGAGGTTGTGACGACACGATGCATTTGCTGCAGTAATGAAACTGGTGCAAGTTCTCCCCTGCCTGCTTGGTGCTCACACATGACGCCTTGTTGCTAAAATGACTTAGGCTCTGAAAGGATACTCCTCAAATACTTAATTTTGCTGTGGATCACATCAGTGACTCAAATTTACCACACAGTTCTGGAAAAATATTGTACTACAATAGGTGAAGTTGTAGACCTGGGTATCATGAGCAGGAACATGAAGCCAGAAGGATGTAAAGGGAGAAGTATGTAATGCCATTATGCCCTTGGAAACAAAACTTATTTAAAGAAACTGAAGAAGACAAGATGCCCATTTTGTATGTGGGTATATTTACTCTTTTAGCCTGAAAGAAATTTTTCTCTATGGATGGTAACTAATTAATACCAAGTAAATGACAGTAAAGGTACCTAAATGCTCTTTGGAGCATCAATCCACACACAAATCATTACTTTCTCTTCATCCAATGCTGCTTTACTAGAGAGAAAAATCTCACTGCAATCTTAATTATGAAGCTTTGATGAAGCTCCACAGTACAGAAAGAATGGAAATTTCAAGGCGGTCTTCTTTGGTGTGGGCTTGGTGTTAGCACACTGTAGTCTTAACCTGAGTAGGAATTACTAGCTATACTGAACATACAAGTAACTACAAAAGTATTAATTTTGGTACCCTTATTCTGATTGACTTTGATCTGAGAATACAAGGCCCAAAGACACCAGGAAAAAAATTTAAACACTCCTTTTTAAAAAGTCCTTTATTGTCCTGAAAATAGACCCCCACAGATACTAAAAATACATTCAGCATTAGGTTGTGGTCAACAATATCTAGCACTACTTTGTGAATTACGTTTGCATGCTGCTGACTGCTAAAAGAGAAAACAATTTTAATATTACATAATTTTGATTGGAATTATTTTTCAATATGAGTTTATTGTTATTGTTATTATTTTTATTATTATTATTAATTTTATTATTAATAATTTTATTATTTTTTAATTTTCATTTTTTAAACACTTGCTGTTTCAGGTTTTGCTGGCAAATAGTGCTGAACTCATTCAATCTATTTGCCAGAGTTAAGGTCACTGCAGCTTTAGTTTTACAAAGAACACAATTTTTCTGTTTCTCTGTTAATCTTGGCATGAAAAGACCACATATTACCCTACCCAATTGAACAGTTTAGCTTTTGTTCCTTTGTTTGGGTTATACTATTAATCTGCTAGGTCGATAGCAAAAATGTGTGAACTGCTAGTATGCCAGATGACTGACAGGCAATTAGCAGCTTCCAGAGAACCGTGCTTTGAATTCCACAGATACATGACTACACAGGGAAGCAGAGGCTGCTGATCTGACTTTTTTGTAAACTTTTGATGGAATACTAAAAATTGGACCTTTAAAAGACTACTCACACGAGCTTCAGCTGCTAGAGACCAGCAAAATTGAATCAGAAGTGTGAACAGCTTTATTGTAAGCAAATAATTAACCTGTATCTATTCAGACCTTTCAGAAACTAAGCTTTGCAAAGCAGCATAAGTGTTAAACTTTTCCTGATGATCAAGAAAAATTCCCAATTAAAATTAAAAACTGAGAACAGTTTCTTCTCCATTTGACAGTTTTTGTGGGAAGGATGTGTAGTCCATAAATAATATTTTTTTTATGCTTGCTAGTTTTTTTTTTCTTTTTTAAAATTATATTTTTTTTCTCCATGTTCTTAATTTGTTACTAGGATGGCCATCTACTTTTTCTCCTATCAGCTCTGCAAAAGCTAATAATGCAAACAGCATCCTAGAATGGCCTCCCTATACTGTTCATTGATACATATTCAGGTTTTCTAAGTTTATACTTTGAAAGTATCTACGTGTTTGTTGTAATTTCATTTAGCTCTCTATAGGATAAATGTAGAATATGAAAGTCATATATCCTTCCCTACCAACATTATATTTTTTTTCCTGAGAAGATTTTGCCTGTGCAAAAAAAAAAAACACCTTCATCATCTTCAGTGTGTTAGTGTAGATCATTTAGTACAGATACACACTCACACTAAAGTGTTGCCCACTTGACAACTTCAATATTTTTTAAAGAGGTTGAAATTTGGTCAGCTGCTACCAAGACAGCTGGTTACACATTTACTTATTCATACTTTATGCACACCAATCTTGGAAGAGTCAAGCAGGGAAAAATCAGATACTCCTTAGTTTGTAGGTGTTTTGACAGTGTGAGAATAGCTGGACAAAGTCCTGTGGTAGCAGCAGTGCTGTATTAAACACCTCTCTGATGAGAAGAGCTGTGGCCCATAGACACACAAAGGTCTGAGTGTAACTGCAGAGAGAGAGGGAGAAATTGTAAGAAAATTGACACAACTCCTCAGCACCTATGCTGCAAAGCCATTTTTTGTATTGACATAGATATAGACATGGAGCCATCAAAATCTTGGGGTAGGGAGAAGGAAGAGGGGGCAGAGTAGCTTTTGTCAAGAGACTCCAGAATTTCTAGCTGCAAATAGCATCAAACCATCAAACTTAATTAATTGAGGGCATTTTGCAAGGAGGAAGGCATGAGCTGAGGGTAGTCTGGATTTGCACCTATGTCTCCCAAGAGAACAGGCATTTTAGCTTGAGGCCTAAGCCACCATGCTGCGGTAAAACTCTTACAGCCTTAAAAACAGCCATAAAAACAAGTGTGCTAGAATTACAAGATATTTGGCAGGGGTATAATGGCATTGTGCTTCAGTCAGGTAAAGGTTGTTTTCAAATAAATGGAGCACAATCTGTTCGCACTTAAGTTTCTCATAATAGCTTTGCCTGTTCCTCTTGCAAGTTGCTTTAAACTAGTCTGAATGATCTTTTATGTTTAAATGTGTTTAAAAATTCAGAATAATTCAGTAGTTTTTCTTTTAATCCAACAGCTGCAAAGCTTTTCAAATGTTTCACAGTAAAAATAATTTTCTCCAGATAGGACTTCTTATTTCATTACATGAATCCCTTTTGGCTTCCCCTCAAGCAAATTTTATTGATGCAATACTTTAAGTTGCTTCCAATTAGGCCTTGGAAATTAGGCATTCTAAACATTTCCATTAGAAATTCTTGATATTAGTTTAACAAGTACTTCGTTATACAGCAGGCATACTTACTTCAAAAGATGATAACCAGGACAAATTCCGAAATAAATGTTTCTTTTCTTGTAGCATCAAGGGAAGAAATAGGAATGGATAGAAAAACGTCAGTCTGAGAAGAAAAGAGGCAGTGTATTTCTCAGTTGCTATTCATTTCACTTTTTCTCAGACATTTAAATTTCTGAGCTATCAGCTGAAAGATTTTCCCCCGTTATTCCAAGCTAAGTATAATGTTCATCCTTGCTTTTCTATTTTCTGAACTTCCAAGTGGTTAAGAAGACATTATTTAAAAAAAAAAAAAAAAAAAGTTGAAGCTTTTCAACCTGAATACATTTAAGTATTTTAAATAATGTTAATATCATAAAACTCTCTTAGGAAAAACCAAACGAAACAAAACAAATACCAACCAAAAAAAAAAGACAAACAAAAAACATTACTTGTTCTCAATTAAAAGAATTAAGTTAATGGCTCTGGTTCTGTCTCCTGAGATAGCTCTTAGAACACAAACTTGTAGATGAAGGTGAGCATTTATACCAACAGCAGCTCTGAGTCACTCAGAAAATATTCTTCTTGTTTAGGAAGGCATTTATGAATCCATTCATCATTTGTTATATACCAAGGCATGTCTGCTACTGCAGAAATTCTTTTGTACCCTGCTGCATCATTATGATTTATCTCAGTTATAGAGAGTTTCATATTCACCAAGTGACACAGCCTTCTTGGCATCTAATATAGAACTGTGGCAGGACTGAGGACCATCCCAAACCTCAATGTGCCCTGCCCAATGCAAGTTTCATTTCACAGTGGGCCACATCACCCTTCAGGACGGGGTTTTAGCTGTGGTGCACAATGCAGTACAGAGATGCTCAGATGGTTCTGCAGTGCCCAAAGACACAGACAAGAACAAAAGCATCACAGTTAGTTTACATGTGTGGGAACCTATCAAGCGCTTGAGCTGACAAAAGCCTCTAAAGCTGCTATACAGACAGTTGACAGTAACTCAGAAGATCTTTTGGGAGTCTTATCACATTTGTCACCCCTGAAACTTGGCTCTGGGTTTATTTCCTCTGCAGGTGGGAAGGTCTCTTACTTCTGTAGGGTGTCTCCCACCCTTAAGTGGGATGGCAGCCTCCCTGTTCACTCACCCTCTCTCTCTCTCCCTCTCTCTCTGTTCATTTCATCCTGAAAGCCAAACTGTTATCCACATCAGGTGTGCCTGGTTGACCCAAGGGAAGGGCAGTCTCCTTTCAGAAAAAGATTAGATCCAATCTAGAGCACAAAATGTAAACAACTTCTCTCCCTACTGCACTGTTGTACAGCCTCTTCAGTGTGACATATGGTACAACTAAAGCAACCATGCTCACATACACAAAACAGTTCTGTCTGTCCCAATACTCACACTTCAAGTGTTTCAGCCATATTGCTTTTCAGCATCTTTGAGTGAAAGGTGCTAATTTTTTACCCTCCCTCTTATGGGGCAGGCTGCAAGCCAGTCATGCATGAGAGTGATGCAGATGGGAAACCAACCCAAGTCAGATACCATTCCTGAAACACAAAATCACCCTTTATCTGTCCCAGGATATTCTGCTTCCACCAAGGTAAATGCATCAGCAGCAGTAACCTGCTGCTAGCTCCTGGCCACAACGAAGACCTGCTGTCTATGCTGACTAGCTGTGTACATGCAGATATTTTCTTGAAATGGCAGGCCTATCATATTGGTTCATTTGCCTACTAAATCTTATAGTTCCATAGAATAATAGGACAATATTACAGAACTGAAAAAGCAGAAGAAAATGGACTGAGAAAAGAAGGTGGGAGAATTAAAATGAATGATAATAGGTAGAAGATATTAGTGATTATACCTTTTGTGACTTCCTATTACAATTCAAAATTTAGTGGAATACCCATATTTCATTCACTAAAGATTCATATATTCCTTAGAGGAATTATCAGTTTCTATCATCATAGAATCACATAGGTTGGAAAAGACCCTTGAGATCATCCAAACTTTTTCACCCGGCTGTCTGCATACAGTGTTTCCCCTCACAAATACATAAATAAATAAATAAATGGTGAAAATATTAACAAATCACGAAACTTAGCTTTTCTGTAGGATGTAATGCTTCTCATATCACATTCCAGACAAGCACTAGACTTTTTTGGGATACTTGAATGATTTAAAGTCCTCTTTGAAGCTACTGTCTCTTTGAAAATCTGCATAGCAATTCTTTTCATCAAGAGAGTGCCAGGAACTCACTAAACAGTAGAAAAATCTTTTGTATCTCCAAAATCCCATCACACCTACACATTTAACACACAAACATTCACTTGGGAAGTACTCCATAAAGGTAGAGAAACATACAAGACTTACAACCCCTTGCCCACAAATACCTAAAATATCAATTTAAAATAATATTTTGTAATGTTCCAAAGAGTTTTAGATTTATTTAAATCCATAGATCAAGAAGACATTCTGCGAGCATAGCAGTACACTCTGGGCAGATTTACGTTGCTTTGGCTCCTTTTGCCTCAGTTTGTACCCTGGAGTTTTCAGTTTCGCTTGTAGAGTTAAGTCATTTGTTTCCACAAAGGGCTCCATTGCTTACTCATGTTTAAGCTTCACTTTGATATAAACAAACCTGGACTCATACACCATCCTCCACACATTTTCTCTTGCTTACAGCATGCCATACATCCAGCCACGCTTCATCTGGTTCAGTGGTACAGTACAGGTCTACGCTTATGGTGGATACCAAATGTGGTGAGATGCAGGTCGACTGCCAAGTGTGCTGGAACATCTTTGATACATCAAGGGCATGACAGCTCAGTGTTCATATCATTAAGCATATTTGAAAAGACAGAGTTAGAGTAAATTTTTCTCACCCTATAATTAATTTCTTGCTTTGGTAAGCCAGTGTGCCCCTCTGACCCTGTTGTCAACATGTAGGCACACAGATGACCCAGAGTTTGTGTGCTCTAAGCACCGGTCAAGCCTTTGGGTAATATGTCCCCTAAGATCACACTCACTACAATGAACGTTTTAATGCAGATTTTAAGAAATACACCTTCCATCACCTCCAGTTTGCTCGTTCACTCTCCAGTAGCTGCAGGTTCCTGGTTCTGTGTGAACTTCCTCTCTCTTAGTACTCACATTTCAAAAAGAAAACAGATCTTCAGACAATCCCCATCCTCCACCCCACACCACCCATCCTACTCTCTCCCTGCTCTGAATTCCTTTTCCATTACTTGATTTCCACTTTGTGCACCCCACCCTCATGCCTGTACTCAGTCATTGCAATAGTCCACTGAAGCCACAGACTTCAGCCCCCCGTTCTCACGTTGTATTCTACTGGCTGCCCCTTCTTCATGTTGCTGCCTGCTTACGTGAGAGGTATCCAGTGATGCAAGGATGACAGTAACTTTCTGAATGGTAGAAATATCACAGTACCATATCTTTAGTGTATAAAACATGCTTTTCCATTTTTGCAGTGGCTCAAAACCAGTATCTGGTTTTTTTTCATTGCGAAAAGTAACACAACATTCAGAATCAAAACAGAAAAAAGAATTACTGTTATTGGAAATGTGGAAAAAAAAATAAATCTGTATATAAGGAAAAAGTTTCCCCACCGGAACAAGGTACTGAGTAAAGATTCAACACACCACCTTGTTATTTAACACATTTAAAACAATTTTGTTTCCTGATGTTACAATAACTGCATTTATAAACGCATTATGGGCTGTGTGAAACCCAGATACCTATCCTGTATTACTCTATAGCCAAGATGGAGGGGTTACATAGAAAAGATCCTGTGTCTCTCTCTCTCCCCCTCACTCTCTATGTATTTTGATAAGACTCCTTTAGTAAGGCCATTCATGAGCCTATGTAGAGTGGTGCTTCTCAGCCTTCCCAACAGAAATTCAGGCTGGTATCAACTGTTCAAGTACTCCACTCAGAACAAAACAGTCACATTTGATTAGTGTAACAATTTTTTATTTGTTACTTTTTCACATATAACTTCATGTAAGCTACAAAAATTGTGAAATGCAGAAATGGTATTAAGACTGCAAACTTAAAAGTTGTGATTAAAAAAAAAAAAATCTTTCCCTGCTAACAATGACCATTTAAAATGAACCGTATTTTGATGGTTTCAGTTAATAAACATACCATACATTTCTCAAAAATAAATAAAGAACAACATCAGAAAAAAAAATCAATACCATCAATAACGTGAAGCATTTAGTTGTCTTTTTTTTTCTTTCATTTAAAGACAAATTAAACTTCTAGGCACAGTTTTAGGCATTATAGAGGACACAGAGGCAATAGGTTAGTGTGCACTGCTCTGTACAAAAATACAGTCTGAATAAATTACGTTGCTAGCCATAAGATTAGATTTCACTTACCGGTCAGTTCATTGCATGTTTAATAATATACAGTTACATGCTAATCCATATATATCATTTATATCTCAAACACATAGGTCTCTCTATATTTGTTTTTAAAATTTACAAAAGCTAAATGAAGTTGTGCAAGAAATCCAGAAGAGGTGCAAGGTACTTGTCAGCACCGGACGGTATACTTTAAGCCTAAAAAATACAAATAACTAGCCCTGCTTGCAAGTTTGCTATATATATATATATATCTTTGTTCATATATATTTGAATGATAAACAAGGGATTTGTTGTGTGAAAGAATCATCCTGACAGTGAGACAAAGCTAAACAACTGAAATAACGATGGCATGACACAAGCATAATGTTCAGAATGATTAATTTGTTGTACGTACACTCAGACACCGACTTTCCTTTCTTTTTTTTTTGTGTGTGTCTAGAAAGAAACCAGAAGTGTAATTACCTTTTGTTCAGTCCTGAAAAACAACTACCATTATTGGAATGGGGGTGGGGAAAAAACTCAAGTAGCAACATAAGAAAGTTAAAGGGAGGTTCCAAGCTGATAAACGTAGATACTTACATCCAAATACTAGATGTCCAAGTGAAAGGACCTGAGAAGTTTGAGAGGTGCATCCTAATAGACTGAATTATATTTAAAAGGAAAAGCAGGTGCTGAAATCAGATCTCTGACCCAAATATAAATGAAGAACCTTGTCTTTAGGCATTCACATTTGTAATTTTTTGCCTGAACATCATTCGTATTAAGAGGCATGTGATTTTAGGAGTGCTTGTGATTAACTTGCATATGCCTTAAGCCTGACATTTAATTTCACTCAAACTCCACATAAAGAAAAAAATGTTTTGATAAATTTGTAATTTACTACTACAGTATTGTACCTTCTTGCCAGCATTGGCAAAGCACCGTGCAATACTGGTATCAAAACACGATTCTCCTAGAAAGGCATAGAAATCTTCTAACAGTGAGCTTCTCTCTACATTAACCTAACTCCCATGCCAAACTACAATGTTCTCCGTGCTGCTAAATAAAAGCAGAACTACAGAGCAGTTCAGAAAGATACAGAATTTACTACATACTGAATATCTGCCTTAAGTCAGTCTCAGAAAAAATAAATGTTATAAATGCTCTTGGGTGCCTGCAAAATAAACGGACGTATTTCTTCCTCCCATCCTTTTCCTCTTTAGGCATTGCTATACAATCCCTCTTAAGTGAAGCTATCATTTTGCTCTGTCTAATCTAATTAATCACCACTGGTCCAGGAAGGAATGCTGATACAGAATATTTTTCTGTGATAGTAAAGGCTTAGCTCCAGGGAGGCCTGGAGTTTTAGAAATCATTTCTGTACAGCAGCAACACTTTGAGAACAGCTTCTTAGAGGCAGTCCTGGGGAAGCATGGTCAATGCAGAGCCTCTGCTCCCTGGGAACTGCGGCATAATCATTAACACTGCTTACATTGAGTCATTCAGCAGTCTTTTCTGTGGAACCAGCAAAACCAGTTGTGCAGAGGTGGACATGCAACCCCAGCATATCCACTGTTGCAGAGGTCCACATAGAATATACTTTAAAGTTCTTCATTAAAAAAAAATAGTTATTTCTAAAGATTAGAATTGTATAAAAATATGTTCATAATTAATTCAAAATACCCAAACAAGCAAATCGTAAACAAAAATAAAAGTGATGCAGATTAAATACACTTAGAAATTCTCCCTATTTTAACTTGGGTTTCATGTAATGGGTACAATATCCAGATGTTTTAAGTGGGAAACATACTAAGCAAGGAGTAATTAGGTGTACATAATCATCAGCCAGTCCATTATAAACTCAGCCTTTAAAAACATAAGAGTAGCTCCTGCAGTGCTAATGTTTTAATATGGACATGATTGGGTCTCAGCTATGTTCTTGATGATCAGAAACACTAGCAACCTAACTAGATTTTTAAAAAATGGCAGTTTTTTTTTTCCTTTGCAACAGCCTTAGAAAACAATTTTTAATAAGTATTAGATTACATATGGAATAACAAGTAGTTATTTCATCCACTTGTACCTTAACTTGATGTGAACTTTTAAGCATTTCCCATAACACAGAATCTGTACAAGGGCATATACAGAAGACAAACCATTTTATGTTTATTTTGCAATGCCAACCATGACCAGGGGTACCAGTCCAAGACCCTCAAAAATGTGTACAAAGTTAGTATTTTAACCACTGCATCACAGCTCCTATTACAATTTAAAAATGAATTCTCTTTCTGCCTTTGCATTTATATTTGTATTATATATATTCATTTATACTAACAAATACCTTCCAAAAATAGAATTGAACTTGTTCCATATTCATTTTTTTTTCACGGTGATGTTCGGAAGTTAAATGGGTACTTAGGAAAACTACAATTCATTCATGCATTTTAGATGCCTTAGGGATGTATATGGTCTTTTGTCCTCCCCCTTATTTCCACCCTCCCAGCAAAATACTCAGAGCTGAGACAACTTCCAACCACATAGTCAGAAGCACGTGTCTCCTGGTTTGGACTTTCTTCAACAACCTGCTACAGCTGGCATGGTGATGTCAATTACCAATTCATGAAATCCTGTGTGTGTTTGCTTTCTTTTTTTTTTTTTTTCATTCTCCAAGAAGACTGTCGAATGCAGATATTAGACAAGTCATTAACCAGTTACATTCACTGCCCTCAACAGTTACTTGCAACTAATTCCTTAAGAGCTTTTTTGAGCAAGTAATAAGGGCCAACACAGCCTATTGTACAAGATGCCATTGCCTGTTTATCAGACATTTGAATCCTCTACGATACAGAGAAACTTCTAAATGGAGCCTATACCAGCTGCTCCCCTGAAGGCAATAGCAGATGCTGGCCTTGCATTCTCATTCCAACTAGTTTTCTCACAATGATCGCCGTCACGTAGATCCTTTGCTTGTTGTCAGGAAAAACAAAGCCTATGTATCAGCAGCTTGCAGCATCTGCCTATGTAAGATCAGCAATCCTAGTGTTCGCAGTTCTTCTAAATGGTTGTAAAAGCTGGTTACAGTGTTCACACCCAAAAGGCAAAGGCTATTTTATCAACAGAGCAGACTGGTGCTCCACAAGTGTTCTAAAAAAACTGTGAGTTAGAAAAGATGGAGTAATCCTTTTGATATTTTTCTTTCCATTAAATGATTCTAGTAATAGTCTTCATAGTTCTTAGGGTTCAGGCAATAAAGGATGGCACCCCCAAATGAAAATATAGTTGCACCCCAAGCCAGGCCATAGCCCCAGTTGAACTCATGGTATATTTTCAAGCTGACTGTTTCAATGAACTTGATTGGGTAGAGGACTAAGCTGCACACCTGAAGAACAACTGAAAAAGAAACAAACCAAATGTCAGAAGAGGCCTTAAGTCATGTCCATAAAACCAACACATAACTTAAATTCACATTTCAAAATGCTCTTGGTGCAATTTTTTCTATTAATACTGATCTTTTTGAGCAGTATGTAAATATATATATATATATATAAAACCTTCATTTCTTCCACAGAGATCAGAGCAGTTCTTGCATATTCCCTTGATGAAGAAAAATGATATTGCTATGGTATAACAATAATACTTCAGATGCCCAAGAAATAAACAGTGAAAGCAATCTTTTTCCAATTCTTTTCTGTCTCTCCTCTTTGTATTTTAGTCTGGAGCCATTATTCCTTCCATAACAACAAATCTAAGATCATTTGTTCCATACCTATTATAAATAAGTCAAAACAACAAGAAGCAAGAATAAATGAATATTAAGAAATAAAGCTCAGAATCAAATTCTTTACTTAGCCTAATAGTAATTCATTGTAGTATGTGATCCGTACTGATGTTCATGGAGACTCACTGAATTACGTATTTCGTATGCATTACTGTGTACTGTAATCAGAATTAATGATATTATTGCACAGAATAACAAGGAATCCATAAAGTTTGATCAATCGCTAAACTTTTCAACAGCAACATATTTCCTTACATTATGAATTTAGTGGGTGGGTCAGAGATGCTTCATTTTGAAAAAAAAAGCTAATAAAACAGATCAAATCCAAGGCAGGAAAAAGCTTAAAAACCATTACTTTCTACAGTACTGTCCCCCCTAAGAGTGCCACATTTCCCACTGTCTGATCCACAGATCATCAGAGGAATTCAGCAAACCTGTCCTTTGTGTTACACCAAAACAATATATATGGTAACCTGAAAAGGAAGGTGCAAGATGAAAAACCCCAGTTTTCACATAAACAATTCAGTTTGATCAGTGTCCATTCTCTTTTATAATCAGGCATACTGCTAACAGTATAATTGGGACAATAGCTTCCAGGGTAAGCAGGTGAAAGTTGCACTTAATTTGAAGACAAGAACAAGACAGATGATTTGGTGATTCTTTAGGCTTCTAGTTCTGCCATCTACAAACAAATATCATGGGAACTAAACACCATAGGAACATACAAAACAACCTTTTTATCCCTCAAATATGTGATAGGGCTCCCTTCCGGCATTTAGAACTATCAAGTTTTAAAGACTTCAGTCCGTGACTTCCCCTATAAACTACCAGCCCCCTAATTACAGACGGTGAGCACATCCACAAAGTTGAGCACATTCTTAAGAATTTGCAGACCTGAGACATACTCTGATCAAAATTCAATGGTATGTGGTATAATGCCATAACTACTTTGACATTGACTGGTTCATTATTTTTTAGACTTTTCTAGGTATTGTTAGAAGAATGAACACTATTTTTATATAAAAATTGTGAATTTTTATAAAGCCAAAGTCAAAATAAAATGCCAGTGGAAAATAAAAAGTATGACTACTTTTGGCTACAGAAGCTCTTTTGAAATTACAGTGAAATGAAATAATGTTGATTATATTCTCCTGCTGGTCAAACACTTTTTGCACACCCAAAACCTGTCATTTGCCTTTTCATTCCCACATGCCCTCTTCAGTGCTGTCAAACTGTCATCTTTCATTAGGTGCTTAGAGACTAATGCTTTCTTGTCCTCTGGATGGGGACTGTGATGGGGAGAGGATATCCAATGCTCATCATACACCCTCTAATATCTCTGCAAAACATCCACTGGAAATTCACATATCCCTACCTCTCGCATCCGGTTAGCATCTTGGACTCTTTTTTGGGACTGACAATCTAAGTAATGTTTGGATAGTGGATTTTCTGATGTGGGTATCAAAATCCACAATTTTTTTTTTAATCCTAAAATTATTGAAGTGTTTATGTTATTTCTTTTTAATTTTTTTTTGTCTGCCAGCTCACAAAATACTGCACAACACTGGAGAAATTTTGACAGGGTACACCAGGGAAAGCTTCTAGTCTTATGAAAAGATTATGCATTCTAATTCTGTATAATGAGAACATGGTTATACCCCAAAACACCTGAACATATGCTCAACTTTCAGACACATCTTTAAGACTAAAGTCCAAGATAATTTCCTCAGGTGAATGGGTGTAAGCAAGTTCTTCGGTGGCTTCCTGAACTGGAGCTGCAGCACCTCTGCTGGGTCAATACAGAAATAGCCATTGGTGTGTGTGCATCTGTATCAAGTTGCACCCAAGGAAGCTCCCTACCTTCGCTCAATCTAATACTGAATTTTAATCTATGGACTGGACTTGTCAAAAAAAAAAAAAAAGTGATTCCACTGGAACATGTGGCTAACAGAGCAACACCTACAACACATACTTTTGACATTTTTATAGTGAGGCATCTTGAATTTGCTACTACTGGTTCAGCTACACTATTGAAAAATTCAAAGGCCCGCCTGATATCAGCAGGCCAGCAGAAACAACCACACTGCATAACAGTGCTGTCACTTTGCACTATTTACATCTCCCATCATTGTTGATCCTTGTAAAGTGGAAAGGGACCAATGTAGGCTAGAAACAAGTCAGTGAAGTTACAAAAAATGACCAGTATGACCCAAAAAGATGTTGAAACCAATGACTGCAAGCACTGATCTGTGTCCAATAAATTTAAAGGGACCTGCTCATAGGAAGTGTATGTACTACACTTTTTCAGAAATACTAGTTCTTCCTGTAGAAAAAGGCTGAAAAATAAATAAATAAATCCACCTAAAAACTCTATTCAAAAAAAAAATAGTCAGCTCAAACTAGACTACTCATTTCAAGTTTAGACACATTTTTATGGCTAGTGCACAGTACAGGACAAGTACACAGAAACAAGAATAATAGTTTTACTCCATTTACGTGAGGTGTAAGTACTCACCACATTAAACATACAAAAATCACAACAAAACCTTTAAAACCAGGAAAACTGAATTTCAGTCATCTTTTTCCTTCATTTAAATTTTTAACTATAATAGATTTGATGTTTAAAAAAAAAAAAGCTTGAAAATTGGGCTTTTTGATCGGTGTCTCTTATGAAAATGGTGGTGCTGGCTAGTTCTCTGTACCATTTCTCCTGCTCATTCACATGCACTTTATTAGTAACCAATAGGTGTTGCAGTTTCAAAGACTGACATACAACAACTGTCTAGGAACTTTTTGTACTTAATATAACCTGTGCAAGAAATTGGGAAGGATCATGAAGAGGAGGGGGGGGTGATCCATGCTCATTTTAAAAATATTGCTAACTTCGAATATGCCACCCTACTACAGACAAAGACCAGGAATTTCAGCACGGGGCCCAGTTGGACAAGCAGGGAACTTTTCCAACGAATGTGTAAGAAATGAGTAAATGAGCAGGAAACAAGGATAGACAATGAGAGGGAAATATAAAAATACTATTTTGATACTTACATACAAAATCAGGAAGGCTGAAGCCCAGCTGGAGCCCAACATCAAGCTAAGAAATGGCAAAAAAAGTGTAATAACAAATTTCCACAGGTGCGTTCATTGCAAAATGAAGTTCAGAATATGTACTGGTCCAATGATGGGCAGAAAAGCAAGTCTAATGAGAGATGATGCAAAATGAAGGCTTCTCCAAGATCTCCAGGGGTCTTGGAGCCTTTGGGAAGGAGTAGGGCAGTCAGCAATGCAGGAACAAGTTAGAGACGACACAGTTGCATCAATGTCTATCAGCATCACCTCATCCCTTGAAACTTTATGAAGAACATCTTCTAGTACATCTAGTTCAACAAAGGCAAGTGCAGGCTCCTGCACCTATGGAGGAATAACCACAAGCACCAGTACAGGCTGGGGGGGTGACCTGCTGGAGAGCAGCTCTGCAGAGAGGGACCTGGGAATCCTGGTGGGCAGCAGGCTGACCATGAGTCAGCAATGTGCCCTTGTGGCCAACAAGGCCAGCGGTATCCTGGGGTGCATTTGGAAGAGTGTTGTCAGTAGGTCAAGGGAGGTGATCCTCCCCTTCTACTCAGCCCTGGTGAGGCCACACCTGGACTATTGTGTCCAGATCTGGGCTCCTCAGTACAAGAGGGACATAGAACTACTAGAGTGCATCCAGAGGAGGACTATGAAGATGATGAGAGGACTAGAGCACCTGTCATATGAGGATAGGCTGAAAGAACTGGGCCTGTTTAGCCTGGAAAAGAGAAGACTCAGGGGAGACCTCATCAATGTGTATAAATATCTGAGGGGAGGGTGTTGAAAGCATGGAGCCGGTCTCTTTTCAGTAGTACCCAGCAACAGGATGAGAAGCAACGGGCACAAACTGAAGCACAGGAAGTTGCAGATGAAAATGAGAGGGCATTTCTTTACTGTGAGGGTGACAGAGCACTGGAAGAGGTTGCCCAGAGAGGTTGTAGAGTCTCCTTCTCTGGAGATGTTTAAAATCCACCTGGATGCCATACTGTGCAATGTGCTCTAGGTGATCCTGCTTGGCAGGGGAGTTGGACTAGGTGATCTTCAGAGGTCCCTGCCAACCTTGACCATTCTGTGATTCTTGGAGTGCACCTCCAAGCATGTGCAGAATAAGGTGGCATTCAGCAGTCAGCAGGGATTCACCAGGCAAGGGTACAGAAAGGTGCCAAAATGATTGAAGCCTACAGCAAATTGTCCGCAAGAGAAAGGATGGTATCTTTATTTAGATACATGAAGAGGAGGCTAAGGAGCAATTTCAATGCAGCCTACATCTACCTGAAAATGCAACTACAAAGATGCTGAAACAAAACTCTTTGTAGTGCCAGGAAACCTAAGATGTTGGCAAGAGACAGAAATTTCAGTTTCACAGATTCAGAATGGACACCAGGAAAAAAATTTTAAGGAAGCCAGTACAGCAACACGACAATCTACTTGAATGGGTTCTACAAGCTTATCCTTTGAGATCTTCAAGACTAGTCAAGATAAAACCACAGCTGACAGACCTAAAGTTAATGATCATCCTGCCTCAACAACCTCAACAAGGAGCTTGGACTAGATGCTAGATGACCTGGAGTATCCTGTCAACTGATTTCTTTGATGCTGTTTTGTGCTTTTCTGATTTTTTTTCCTTCTTGTAGCTACGTGCACTTCCTCCTACCAAAGTCTGTCCTACTTTTTCAGACCATTCTTACAATTCCTCGAAATCAAATTTTGTCTTCCAACACATCTGTATTTTTTTCTACCTTCATTTAACTGCAAGTTTGGTAAGTATACTTTCATTCTGTTTCACAGAAATTATAAATAATAAAAAAATTATAAATTATTATATGCATTATAAATAATAGCACAGAACTCAGGAGTTAATCCAGCAGAACTGCGCTCTGACTCCCTGTCAGAATGTAAAGATATATTCTCTACATATTCTCCAAATATTATCTGCTTGTCATTCTTTTACTCTCTCACCCATATTTTCACTTCACCACAATTTCCCTAGCTTACATCATGTGAACATCATGTGAAATGTGTTAAAAGCTTACTGACCTCAAAGGTTCCTCTAAGACCTAATCATAAAAGGTAATGAAATTGTTTTGACACAAGTCACCCATATGAAGTCTCATTACTCCACAGTCAGTCAAATTTGTGCCTTAATGGGCCGAAAAGGAAGGAAATTCTTAAGACAGTGAGAGCACAAGCTTCTCAGAAAGCATTGTTAAAATAGAGCCTGTGAAAGCAAACATTTTAAATTACTTTTTTTTTTTTTTCCAGGCAATCACCAATTATACTTTCTATTCCTAAAATTTTACTTGGTTAGCACTCAGTTATCTGGTAACCATATTGTGAGTCTCCTTACGCTGACAAGTTTATGACCTTGGACATGGCACTTTGAGGATGCAGCTTTCAGAGCCAGTTTGAATCAGAAGCATTTAAATACTCCAGCAAGCATGTACGCTACTGACCCCTACTTGACCAAAAATGCTGGGAAGAGCTGTATGGGGACACCAAGTCTACCAAGCTCAATTAAGACATTTTTGTATCCCTTCATACAGCACACTGACAGGAGTCAACGAATTAACAAGCCACCATGATGGCTAGCATTGAGGTGTTTATAAACCCCAGTGGACCAAAGATAGCTCCACGCAAGTGTCCTGCAACTCTGCCTTTCTGTATGCTGTACATTTTTCCATCACCTGAGATATTCTTGCTCCTCTCCCATTACACAGAGCTGAAGGTACATATTTTAAACACACACTTCTGTAGATCATTCAATGGCTTATTCTCAGTATCTATGTAGAATTATTTTTTTTTGTCCCTTTATCACCTCTTTCAGCCTCAGTAAGTCATTCATCTTCCTCACCTACAAAGTCACTAAATGAAACCTAAAGCTGAGGGGAAAAAAAAAATCAAAACAAGAAGAAAGAAAAATGCCTGGAACCAACTGCTCAGATTCTGAAGTGCCTGGAGGTCACTTTTCCATTTGGTTCTCTCTCCCACACTGTGATGTTTTCTACCTGACACCCACATAGACCATTAATATATCTAGGCAACTCATGCTGTGTCCTTCTACCAGAAGGCGGCAGAGGGATGTGTTCCTAATCAGTCAAGCAAAATATTTTGTGATGTCAGAAGATTCATGGGACAGGGGTTTTCTAGCCTCATGGATGTTCTGTGAAAACCACAGGTTGCATAACTTCACTGTGCTGCAACCTTAACTTTTTCCTCTTCACTGGTGGATTCTTCAAATGATTCTCTCAAGATATGTCAGTCAATACTCATCTCAAAAAGTAGCTGAAAGCAAAGAAAATCCATAGGAAATGATGGCAACAATGTCAGCATCAAATCTCTAAATGATTCTCCTCAGACTTGCCAGATAACAAAGAAGAATGGGGCAGGCTGTCTTTGCCTCATCATCTCTTTTCCTTTTACAGACTTCAGGCCAGGGCTATTTAAAATGCATGCAAGCGTGTGCATGCACACATACAGGCAAAGGAAAGAGATGAACACCACTCATGAGCTGCAGCATTAATACATTTTCCTTTCTGATGCAAGTAAGCATTAAACCTGATCTCCTCTCTGGTGACAGCAACAGAACCCAAAAGAATGGCATGAAGCTGCATCAGGGGTTCAGGAAGTGGTTGGACAATGGTCTCAGACATAGGGTCTGTTTTTTTTGGGTGGTTCTGTGTGGAGCTAGGAGTTGGACTCAACGATCCTTGTGGGTCCCTTCCAACCAGGAATATTCTACTGTTCTAAACTGCCACCTTCCCCTCCCCCCTAACTTTTGTAATAAATACTAGAACGAATTTTATACACTGGAGAACAGATTAAGCTTTAAACGAAACAGTAATATTTGGAAATTTTTTATTTAAATACAAACTGTCTAAGTAATATGGCAAGATAGTAATTGCTCACACATACGCTGCCTAATTTACTAAACAATGTTATGATAAATTAAATCAAAAGCCAAATAAGAAACAACTACGTAAACTCAACAATCCTTATCACTTTAAAGTTAACTGCCCAATATGATTTATAACCTCAGAATTAGTACTAATTTTTAAAGTAATGGCACAAGTGCCTTTATTTATTCAGTCAACTCAGCAATACAACACACGAAACAAAAAGATACAATTTCTGTTCAGAAAATCTGATCCTTCCTTGCACTCATTTTCTCAAAGTGAATAAAATACAACCTACTTATATTTCTTGAGCAAATAAAGTGCATCTTAAAATTCTGTGGTTCAATCAAAGTAACATAAACAGCAGGTGGCAGCAGGAGCCTTCCCCAGAGCTTGCTTTGATTTCTGAATCTCAGCCCTTCACGTGCTGAGTTCCTATCTTTTCATATGCTTGTAAGTGGCTTTTTTTAATACATCCTGAAGACTACAGTCTGTCATTCTCTTCATTACAGGCTATCAGAAGGGGCTTAAGCTGCTAGCTCCAATGCAGATATGAGTGACAGGATGAAGGCAAACTTTTCTCGGTGAATCTCGGGAGAAATAGAAACATTCATGCTAAGGCCCAAAATACCAGAATGTATGAAAGGAAATGATTTGATATTGTAATTATACCTCACTGGACCAGTTTTAGGGACAATTCAGATGCATACGTCTCCCTTAAGATTTTGTGATAGTCTATGTAAACTGTTCCATCCTGATGTTTTAAAAACCAAACAGGGACTACAGTGTGACAGCTTGTTAAATTAATAACTAAGTGAGCAAGCTGACACAATGAAATTAATTCCTCCAGTGGCACAGGAGCATCTATAAATACCTCGCAACATAATCCTATTTATTTTCACACTTATGGCTTCAAGGTTTCACATTCGAGCATTAGTTTTCCCAGTTTAAAATTGTAAAAGGAAGAACATCAAAATATCAGAAAGGGCTTTGCATGAAGAATAAAAATGGGGCCATCAAGCAGCACAAAGTAACAGACTAAAAATGGTACTTAAATGGATTTATCTTCTGTAGTTTTCCCTGCTGCATATACTTCACCAAACCCAAAGTATAACAAGAATAAAAAATTGTTTAAGAACTGTAAGAGTGCAATTGCAAAATTGATTAATACCTTGTAAAACGGGTATTCTGAGAAACCTCACAGGACTTAACAGTCAAGAGGTAAACCAAATGCTTCTCAATTGGTATGCAGTACAAGGAACATTTTCTTTCATGAAAGTAAAGCTGCCCTCATAAACTTTTCATAATGGTGCTGGTAAACTGCTTACCTGCAGCAAAGAGCATGACTGCAACTGGTCTGTAGAACCGCCTCCGAGATCCCACACAGATAGAGATCAGACCAACCAGGAAAGCTATGAGAATGATGGCAGCACCACCCAACAGCAAAGCAAGAGTAGCTATCTGCCAGTCTATGGGAAAAAGAGAGAGAAAAACACTAATAACAATTCAATTGCAATAAAACAAGCCCATAGGCTCAGCAGAAACAACAGAATATGAGGAACACAGAGCCTGTATCAAGGTTTGGGTAAATAAACAACTGCACTTTGGATTTCTTTTTGCTAATTAGAGAAACACCTTTACACAACAGATACGACTTAACAGCAAAGTGCAACAACCTCACACAATTTTTCAAGGCTTAGTTGGCCTCATAGGGATTTCAGCTTGAGGAAGATTGAATAATTTGATAACTTGGCTTTGTCCAATTTAGAATGAGAAATTGAGGTTGGGCCAGGATTAGCTAGCATGTCTTAGCTGACCCCAAGAATGCTGTAAGTCTCTCACAGAATAGAGTAAAACTCAAACCTCTGCTTGAACTGATTAGGGTGACATAGGAAGGAAAATACACAGAGGCTGATCATGGATACATTCCACTTGAGAGGTAACAAGCCTATTGTAACAGGAATAAAAAAACTAAAGTAAAGGAAGGAGATTCTCAAAGGAAGGAAATAACACATTTTCAACACTAAAAAAGGCGAATGTTTAGCCCTTATAAAAGATGGTAATGATGATTAGATGCAGACCGAGTCAAATCTGAAATCTGCTTTAAAGTCATCCTAATGTGTCAGTTTTTCTTTTCTTCTCCCGAAAGCAACTTTTGAATCTGGCCCAGTGTGTTTTCTAATTAATTTTATGTATGCAGTTACAAACAATGTCCTTGAAGTCTTAGATAATATAAAACAAAATTCATCTGCAAGCAGATGGACACCAAGGCCACACAACATCTAACTTAAAAGCTTCTGTAGGATTTTAGAAAGGCATAGGCTTAGTGCCATCTCTCCATGCAAAAGAGTACTTAAGACTTTGTTTCTCTGCAATCATGGACTTCAAGAAAAAGAAACTGATCACTATTTACTATTGATCACTGTATTTTGTACTTTAAGGATACAATGCATATCTCGTTACTTTGAGCATACTAGCATGCATACGACATTCAGAATGAAATGGAAGAATGTGTTGTATAGTTCAAAGAAAATAAAAGGATTAATAGTTTTCAGAATGAATTTGGAGATCTTAATGCTACTAAAATAAGAACAGCAACAATAAAAATGCACATTCTCTTTCTGAAAAGCAAAATTCAGTGTTTTAGACAACAACAACATATTTCTGGTTTTGACAGGGATCTAATCTGCTAAAGATGCCTAAAATGCAGTTGTGGGGTTTGGGAATGGAAGGTTTGCAGCTATAATCACAAAAAAACCTTCATATGTTATATGAAAAAGATGGAGGAGATGAAAACAAGAAACTGAATAAAAGATCTATAAAGACGTTTCTTAAAAAGAATGTTATTTTAAAGGTGTTTGTGTGTGTACACACTTATTTTCATTCTTGTTAGAAATCTAGGCATGTTGTTTACTAATACTTTAATTACTAAGTACTCAACCTTCCAAGCCCTTTTACTCCTTGTTTTTGGACCAAAACCAGGGCTAGGAACAATCTTTCATTCTTCTACTTTCAGCATGCAATCTAAAACATCAGTTTGCTGCATGTTCCTCTGCTTTACTGTTAGTGGATGGAAATACGATTTTAGTTATGGATTGGAATGTTACGAGAAGTGTTTTTTAATGTTGATATGATACTTCAAAAACACTAAGTGGTTAGTATAGTGATGATTTAGAAAGTATTCTTCCAATATCACAGTGCATTATGGATAGAAAATACAGAAATAAATAAACAGAATGGACCATTTTGGAACACCATGAAAGGAATCTTCGCACTTGAAGATTACACAGATACAAAGACTAGACACGTAAATCCATCTTGCCCCAAAGTTAAAAGCCATAAAAAAGTGATAAAATAAATCAAAGTGCCAGATGGGAAAACTCAGAAACCACCAGTTTTGAAAGCCACTACAAATAATAAAATATTAAATATTGCCTTTGTATTGACCAGATACTGAAGTCTAATGCAAACAAAAGGTGTGCAGCATTGGAGTAGCAAACAAATGGAAAAAGATTTGAGTACACTACGGCGTTACAAAGCCATGTAGCAAGGCCACCAATCAAGTGAAAATAACTAAGGCAAAGATGATATAGGCATGAAGTTAGAATACAGCTTAGCTTCCAGGACAGAGCTATCTACGGATTTTGGAAAGGTTAAAAAATAAACAAGCTACTTTACTATAGTACCAATGTGGGAGGTAAAAGGACAAATCAGTGTTGGAAAACACCTACACTCCCAACTTAAAAAAAGAATTGACTTAGTTAAAGAAAATTAGTTTCTAGAATAAGAGAGCCTACTTGTTGATGTTGACAATAGGACCAAACTGAGGACTGAGGTTCTATATGTTCCTAAGGATCGGGTATTTAACATTGTGTTCTGTGTTCCAAAATGTCTGGAATCCTCTCCTGCCCCACCTTTTTTTTTTTTTTTTTTAGTTCCAGTTTACATTTATGAGACCATGCAACGCTAGCAGCCTTTAGGTAGACCTGCAACAATGATGGATTCTGTTTGAAGACCATCATGAAAATCAGTCCAGTCAGACAGCAGACAGACATTACAGCATAAATAATAAGGGGCTGAGTTTTTCTATATTGCCTACCATGGAAACTGTATGCTTAAATCTCCTTGTTGTCTTAGAAACACCTTAACTATCAATTCTGTAAGCCATTTGAGCTAGCAACAAAATAAATCTTATGTTGGACTAAGTAAACAAATTTCTGTATAGGCAATGCAGAAATTATTAACAGCAATTATTTTAAGAAGAGGCCACTGGATTTGTTTTATACAAAAGAAAACAAACATCCAAGAAAACTGAATCACCCCTGAACCCCTGAAAGAAGAACCCCCTGTAAGTTAAGATAGATACAACATTATAACCACATGTAACAAATGCTTTTCTACAATAACCAGGTGTAGTTTCCTCAGACTACCCAGATGTGATTTATAACACACAGCATCAAAATCGGAACAGCAGATTTCTCCTTTACATAGTGTTACTGGTACACAGAACATGAACAACATCACTATACTTTGGTGGTATCCAAAATATGCTTGCACCATATCTATACCTGAGACAATCTTGTAAATGAGTTACTATACTCATTTCAGGAGACAGCAGTTCAGTGAGACTGTTTGTGCAGAGATAAAAACGTGCATGAACATGAGCAAAATGGGACTTAAGAGATGATCTTTATAAGTTTTCAGGATTATAAATACGTGTTTACACTTAAGAATGCGCATAAATATTTTTCACTGTATATCAGTACAGTTTATTTACATCATACAACAACTAGTTAAGAAAGATGTTAGGAACCAGTAAAAACTCCACTCCCGCAAATCCTTAAAAACTTCCAGATTTTAAAAGGTGCTGCCGTCTCACAGGCATGCTGAAATTAAGTTCCTTTGTTGTTTTATACCTGCAGAGACAACAGAAAGCCTAACTTTTTCCAATTTTCATGATTTTACCAATCTGAACAACAGGAATTAATACATTTTTGGACAATCACTGAGTAATTCAAGACAGATTTCTTAAGAAAAACCTCATTTAATTTGTACTGTATTTAGTTCTGTAAATCCAAACAGTTTTTTACTGCACATGAACCATTACTATGTTTATTCCATGGTAAATCTATAGCTCAGTTCTGATAGCGATGATAACGTTTGCATAATTTTTATTATAACAATCTGCCTGTTAGTTTAGGGATGTGGATTTCAATATTTGCAAATGCATGTAAATTTGAACCCAGGTTCTTCCAACCTATTTTCAAAGCATATTGTATAAAATTCATAAAAATCACCACTTTGAGTAAAATAAAATATATGAAGTTTCTTTTCAATTAATTGTTCACAGATAATTCAGTGCCTTTTTGCAAGGACAGCCTGGTTACATTGCTCTTTGGAAATTATACCAGTTTCTTAATAATATGGAAGCACAATGTTAATTGTGCACTAAAAGGTGTGACTCTCCTACCTTCTTGCCCCCTAAAGAAATGACCTAAGGCTTTATCTGTATATTCATTTATAATTAGAAGCACCTCATTTTGCTCTATTTCTTGGGCAAAATAATGCTTCAGTACCAAATTAAAATAAGGAAAAGCCTTAAAAGAAGGATTAAAAAATATAAAAGTTCTGCAATGTTTATTTTAATAGATAGGCCATTTGTTAATGTGAGAAAGAGCAATGCAAATGGCTAGCACTGTCATTTTTTCACATTTTCGGCAAGTTCCCAAAAAGTTAAATATTCTCTCTACATGGTATTGTCTAGTAAAAGAAGCTGTGGAAGTAAAAGCATATTGTTGGAATATGTGAAGTATTTGTACATATGTTTCTTTCAGGCAACACAAGCAAACTGAATGCATCTCTTAAGAAACAATCAAGTACTCCTTTCTTTCATACAATGGTTCTTCACAGAGTCCTCTCCTCATAGAGGCTAAAGAAATGCATGCATCTGTTACAAGCTGAAGGTAATGACCTTCTAGCACTAAACAAAACACCAACACTAAAGAAAAAAAAAACAAAAAAACTTTTAACATTCTAGGGCAAGTTTTTCTGATTCATTGCAAAGCCTCCACTTAGTACATACCTGCTGTCAGCCAACAAATATTCCTAGAAATTTTAATATAGCATTTAAATTCAGGAGTATTGAATTTCAAAGATTGTGTCAAGTAAAGCATAGAAAGTTGAAGCACCCACGCATAAGGAATTAAATATAACCTACTGAATGTCATAACAATCAACTAAGATAAATAAGACTGCTACAGATATTCTTAATTGTTTCACATTAAAAATTATTTTTAAGGTTATCAACAGTCATCAACTTCACCATCAAACAGCCAACAAAAGTTTTAAAAGTATAGCAACAATATAAAAAGACAAAGGTTGAATCTATTTTCTAAAAGTACATTGGTCACATGATAGTGCTCTTTTTTTCAGCACTATCAGGTGCATGGACTTCTGTGGAAGGTCAAACAGTGAAACTCAGTGGAAATACTGAAGTAAAACAAGTATTGCATTCACCTTTAAGATCTGTGTGTATAATAATCTTATGTAATAAGTCAGTTTTTTGGAATCTTGCCTGAGATGAAACAACGTGTTTTTTGTTTGTTTTTTAAAGAAGTTGCTCAGATGAATTGTGCTTTTACCTTCTAAGTTCAAACCAACCAAAAAATAAAATTAAAAAAAAAAAAGAAAAAGAGTAAAAAATATTTGGCTGATATGCAGATGAAGGGCAAAATGGCTAAACCTGGGAAGCCCAACATTTATAAGTTATTTGGTTTCTACTCTTCTTTTACAGTCAGCACAACAAGTACAGTCTCTTGAGACTGTGTAGTCTACACTTCTTCACACTACAGAGAGAAGCCCTTTCTGGCAAGATCCATACCAAATTTCCATTAAGTTCCTCTAGCCACAACCTTTCACAGTGGAACCTTGTACAAAATAGTAATAACTAAATATTTTGTGCTCCTTGTCAGTTCATACAGTATACTTATTACTGCTAGTTGCTGTACAGATGCACTCTGGTTTCTGCATTTGCTTTTATGGATTCAGATTTTTTTTAAGTATGAAAATTGCTTGTGTGTGTGGCTCTTCAAGTTACTTCATCACTTAAAAAGTGTTAGCCATAGCTGTGGGAACCAGACAGCGGTGGCTGGGTGCATCATTTTCTTAAGACAGAACTCAGATACTCCATCAAGGCATTCTTCTACTTGTGACTTCAGTGTGAACTTGAACATAAGATATAATAAAGTGAGGTCTCAGCTGTAAAAATAAGCCGTTCAGGGAAGAGACAAAGCATTTTTCTGCTTCTTTTGCAACAGGAGATTTATGTATTGTGCTATTACCTCAGAACTTGGTCGTCTTCTACACACAAAGCCGTTGATACCAGGAGTCTTGCACAACACAGGTGGGCTAAACAGTGAGGTTTTTATGTACTAATTCATCAGGATTTTGGCAACATCCAAACAGAAATTTGAGCATTTTAAGCTGAGTGTCAAAATCCTTAAGTGCCTCCTAAGGATAATTCAGAGGTTCCACATAAGGCATCAGTCACTTTCAATTTACTATACAAGAGGCTTGCAGGACGGTTTAGTGCTCCTGATGCTGAGTGGAAAGTCATTTAAAGCCAGACAAAGAAAAAAAGAACATGCACAGAGATGTATCCAAAAAACAGCTAAGTGGAGCAAAATCAAGGATACCCGTGTCTTGCTGAGACATGGGATGCCAATGTCTAATGATAGCAGCTGACTAATGAAATAGAAAAGGCAGATGCCTCCTTAATTGCAATATATTAGAGGACTTCTCAGAAACTGCAAGATCATTGCTTCTCATCTCCAGACCTGAAACTCTACTTCCCTTTCCAGAAGAATATAACTACTGGGTATGACTGATACCACTTTCTTCCATCTGCTAGACCCAGGCCATAAAAATATAAGAAAGATCTACAGAGCATGTAAACAGATATGATGGAATACGAATCTGAGTCTTGCTTTCAAGTCACTCTTACCTAAATGGTCTGTTCTGACTTTCCACCAACAAACAAAAATGCCTGAACATTACTGGGAGGCAGCCTGAGTTCAGTTTCTCCCAAGCTTGGAGGGAGAAGTCGTTAGCAGTCATTTACAATGTTGGGTCTCTCTCACTTAGGCTTGTTCTTGCTTTACTCTCCTCCAGAGCAAGACAACTTTGATCAGAGCAAAAGACACTGGCTCTGTTCCAGGTTAGGTAACAGCTGGTTGGAAGGAATCTATCATCTTAATTCCTCAGCCTGGGAAGAACTTGCTTGCTAGATCCGAGGACTAATTAGGCAGCCATTGTGCAGATGCAGGCAATGCTACAGGAAGTTTTTTAAACCAAATGCCACTGCCCACGTGGATTTGTTCGGGAACGATGGTAGCACATCAGGCACCTCTTCATTCACCTTTCAATGGGAAGCAGAGCTCTTGGTGTCTTCCACCTGAGGATGCTGTTGAGCAGGCTGGGTAAAATTTGGTTCCCGGAGAAGTCAGCAGCACGCAAAGCAGATACGGTCTCAATTTCTCAGGATGATTTCAGCAGTCTGGCACAAGATACGCAGTGCATTAATCTGTCTGATGTTTCTGTTTCAGCTGCTTTATTAGGCAGACTGTGGTGGCCCTGAGACTACTGGACTCAAACTTTGTGCGCTTCAAAAACAGTGCAAGTTTTATCCTTATTCTCTACAGGATATCAAACCAAACAACAAAAACAATAAAAATATGGTAACCATCTCTGCTGCTGCTGTTGTGCAAAGGAGACAGATTTTGCAAGACAAGATGGTCTAATGCCTTGGGGGGTTACAGATGTATGAGCAACTTGAAACATAGCAGGTGCTTGCTCCTCTGCACACTGACACACATCTCTCCTGAAGATTAAAGCTTGCATTCCTTATTTATAGAAAATACACACTTTGGGAGGGTTTAGTATAACTCCTCTCTTTCTGAGTCATGGCCTGCCTGCACTTCTAAAATCACTGAGTAAAATTCTTTAAATGAAGCACCTCTTCAGATAGAGTCAAGTGCTGCCATTATACCAATCTTTATTTTATTATTTAAAGGCAACGTGCATTGCACATCACTTTTGACAACCAATGACTTCAAGACAAGCACAGCATTACAGAAAATCAAGTAATCTATAATTCATTCACAGAATAATACAACTTGTACTCAGGCACTTCTTCCATTGGCTATGTGACATTCCTCTGAGATAAGCTTGCTACTACACCATTTGAATTATCGGATATTCATTCATTCAAGAAAAAAATGAAACACCCACCTACAACTCCAAGAACATCAGAAAACCCTGGAAATCTTAGAATTGTGTCATTAGGAGAAAAGTGTGGGAGATGTGTTATACAAGCTTTTCAAGAAAAGCTCACCTTTTCTGACCTCAACCATATATACTACTACATTTCAGTAATCTGAGGAAGGAAGAAGTGCACTTCATGTTGTAACAGAAGTGTAATTATTTCCTACAGTTACCAATGCTCTTCAAGCAAGCTGGCCATCTTTTGCAGTTTTCAAAACTCATTCCACTGTTCCTTGCAGAAAACAGTTAGCATTTAGAATAGTTCTAATAGTACTTTCCATCAAAATGATGGCATTTATATTATAGAACTGGAACAAGTGAAAACACATAAAGCAATACAGCTGGATAGACTTTACCCTCTACAGCTTGCTATCTTGAATCTTATGTGGTCAGCCCTGGACACAAATCAGTAACAGAGGCAAGGTTGCTCTATACTTGATTCTAAATATAAAGTCTCATCAAATATTTAAACCACTTACAATCTCCCTAACATAAGGAATATCTTTTAACTTACTGGTGCAAGGGTTCTTTATTAAATAAAGACTGAGAGACTGAGACCAACAGGATAAGTTGTAATGAACAACAGCAGTAACAATAACCCACTAAGATTAGAAGTATTCCTTTATCTATTTTTTTTTTAAAGAGCGTTATCAGTCATAATGTGTATGGTGCTCTCTGATCAGATAAACTCACACAAACTTCACACTTTACACATCAAAGTGCTATAACTATATCTCTTAGCTGGCTGGAGAAGGATGGCTAAAATGGTAGCTTGCCATCAAACTAAAAGGTCTAGACTACTGTGCAGAAGTCTTAGATGTGTTACGCTCACAGAGTATGGCCTTGGGTAGCCTGAGACTAAAATAAGCGCTCCATTTATAAAAGGGGGAGCATAGCTTAAAATATTCTATTTGGGCTAAGGGGAGAGGTAATTAACAAATTCAAGGCATTCTGAACACATTCAAGAAGTCAGATAAACATAAGGCATAAACAGAGTATCAGTGACCACAGAGTCACAGAAAAAATTTGGTTAGAAAAGACCTCTGGAGGTCATGTCACCCAGCTCCCTGTGGAAAGAAGGGCCAGCCTCCAGTCAGACCCAACTTCAAAGCTACATAAGCTTGCTCAGGGTCTTAGGTGGTGAGTTTGAAGTAGTATAGCTTTTGATTTTATACCCACCTTCAGATAAAGTGTTGGGGATGACTATTAAAGAGAGTAATATGGAAAGTGCCAGACTACAGTTTTTAAAAATAAATTCATTGTTTTATTAATTCATCTGTACATTGTGTGAGCTACTTTCTTCAGACTTAGTTAAATCACATTTGTTTCCCTTATTTTATATCAAACTATCAGCCTTGCTAAGGTTTTTACAAATGTGTCAACATCAACTCAGAGCAACGATCCACATCTTCTAATGAGGAAGCTGCTTTTGAGCTAGAAATTTCCCGTTGGAACAACTGCTTAGATTCAAAACAAGCAGATACCATCCAAGACCATTGAGCCATGTTAATTCGGATATCGGCATCTAATGTATAATTAAGGTTAAAACTCTTCAAGTGCTACCAAATGAGCAGCCTCTGATTTTATTTTTTTTTCCTTTCGAGAACGAGTTAGTACAGAATTATAAGCACAAAACTAGATTCAAGTCATTTTACTGCATTATGCTTTAAGTTAAGCTTACGTTTATGGTTTGACATTTTTAAACCACTAGGCTTCAACATGTACAGAGGCCCTTTTGCATTTATTTCCTTGAGATTGTTTTGTTTTTCAAACATTCATGGGTAGCTTATAGAGCATGTAATAATCTTAAGGAAAACTGAGTTTTCATAAACAAATACATAGGTTATTAAGTAACAAAGTCATGTCCCTCACCCATCAGGATAGTTTTATACTGGTTAATAGTATTCATTCAAATATATTTTTATATGCACTATTTTCACAATAAACTGAAATGCTCCAAAACGAGCCATTCTTCTCTATGAATAGTGTGCGTGTGTGTATATATATATATTTACATATAAAATGTAAAATACATGATTTTTACCTGACAGATCAGATTCTGTGGAACCATTCCACATCATATTTATGTATCTTTGATTTAGAAAACTATAAAGTCTGCAGTGAACTGCATAAATTCAAATCTAATACTATTAATTCTGAAAACATAAGGTAACTACCTGTACAGGTATAGACACATCATGCAGTTATACATAGGATGTATTTAATTTTAGGCAGATACTGAGACAGAAATAAATATTCATACATAACTCCTGATAAATCTGTAAATGAACCATTGCAAATCAGACTTAATACACTTCAAATGAGGTCTAAAGAAAATTTTGTTTAATGACACCAAAGAGAGATTCCAAACCCTGTAAGTTTTCAGTTTAGTATCTGGGTTTAAAATACAACAGACTTAAAGACAACCTGTGCACAAGCCAATTTAAGCTTTGATCATAGAAAATAATTTTATGCCTAGACAGCTGGTGGAACTGTAAAGCAACATTGCTGGATTTTATCACAAAGATCTCCACACTGGCAACTTTGTTAAATTTTCAGCTCCAAAAATTGTTATTAGTGGGAATTTTAGAATTTCATACAGGGGAGAGGAATATGCATGAATATATTTCTATTTCTTGCAATTACAGAAAAAAAATAAAAAGATGACTTATGTAGACTGTAAAGACTGAAAAAGAAAAAAGCAAATTAAGATGAGCTCTTTTATATCTTGAGGTTTTTAAAAATTAATTTGTCTATTTCACATATTTGAACTGGCAATACTGTGCAGTACTTACACAACTTTAAAAGCAGTATGAAAGCAAAGGATTGCTTGCAAACTATAGGAAAAGGCCTCAAAACAGTGAGTGAATGCATGCAAAAACACACCCCAAGCACTAGCATTACTCAAGGAAAACACAATTATTTCCTGCTATAACAGCCAATGTAATCATGTTCTGTACATTTCCTTCTGTTCAACCACTACCAAGTTGCCCTTTTGATAGCAGTCAGGGGTCCTACATCTAATTACAACAAAGGTTTTTAATTAAACCTTGAATATGCTTTAACAGCGTCTAGCATGAGCTTGCCCTTGATGGTGCCACTTGAGGTGCTCTCCTTCAAGGGATGATGAAGTAAATCTCTTAAAACCATGGGTGAAGATGCCTTTTCCTTGTGTATACTACTGCTTTTCACAGCTAGCTACCTACAAAGCTGCTTGCATCGGTATCAAGCTAAAAGAGCTTTCCCTGTGGGAGCTCTCCAGTATCTCCAAAATATACCGCTTGCTATATTCTTGATGTAGGAGAAAAGCACACTTAAAATATTAAGGAAACACACAAAATGGTCTCGAATATGAGTCCAGTTCAACTGGATGAACTTACTGGGAGCCCTTCCACTGACTTTAGTAGGAATTATAACACACTAGCAGAACGTGAAGGCATACAGTACAGTGTCTCATATTTCAGGTCTCCTCTGAGTGCAGAATTGTGTGCCAAACATGAGGAAAATTAAGGTTTTGTGTTTTGTTTTTTTTTTTTTTTCCCTAGTCACCTCAAATAAAACAATCATTCCCTTCATCCCCAGTAGCTTGTGAAACCTGGCTCCACTAGACAGGAAAGTATCTAAGGAAAATAAGTAAAGCTCATTCAAGCAACTTGAATAAAACTGAGCAGGCAGGAATTTTCACACAGTATAGAAGAAAGCTTCAGGAGAGGGCAAATTTTCAACACACAGTGTCCCACAAAACTATATTTTATTTCTATCCATCCACACTGATTCGTCTTCCATCTTTCCATAAACAAATTGGTAACTAATAAAGCAACGAGATAAATTAGTTGCCTTACATGCTGTTCCAGAAACTGTCCTGCTTCTCTTAATGTCCCACTGTGTGCGTGCATGCGTGTATGCACATGCGTGGTGGGGCACAGATTGAGGGGGGAGCCCAATGAAGTATGTGTGGGGCGGGGGGATTTGAAGCAGGTTCTCATTCAAGCCAGCTAAAAGGTCCTTCTGCAATCAAGGGGATACTATTTCAGGAGACAGAGAGAAGGGGCAAAGGATTCACGTTGCTAAGGAGACAGTAGAAGCTGACATTCCTACATAAATTTCCATTTATACCGGGGAAGGAAAAGAAAGCTCTCTGAAGTTTGTGTAGATACCCGGGTAACTGATTGAAACTGACGGTTCTTTACAATTCATTTTGAGGATGTGTGATTTAAAACAAAATCCAAAACAACATTCAAAACCTCAAATATTACTCCACACAAGTATAGAAAGACAAGAACAGGAGCAAAGGAACCTGTGCAATTTCTACTCAAACAGAGATCGGCAATTTCCTAGAACCTGTAAGAGGATTTCAGAGAAGCCAGAAAAAGAAAAGCCATCTAGAACATGCAGACAGTCCCTTGCCCCTTTCCCAAAACAAGCATCTCATCCCTGTGTGGTTTACCAGAAGCTGGAGAGCACAGTGATCCAAACGGATGATTTAGCAATGCAAGCATGTGTGGGGGGAGCATGGGGGTGGAAATGAGGGGCAGAGGTGAAGAAGAGAGGCCAGCTTCATTTGTAAATGTTTCTGTTGGGATTCCTGATATTGGAATCAGCATAAAGTAAATAAAACAACACATGAAAACAGAAATGATTATCGAACTACAAAAGAATTTACTGAAAAAATATTCAACAGGCAGCTTGCTTGTATCACTCACAACCAGTTGAGTGTTTTTTTTTAGTACCCCAAGCAACAGCGAAATGGCATTAAAAATAAATAAATACTTATGACCAAAGACACAGAAGCCTGAAGAACAAAAGAACATCAAGAAGTCAAAATAGAGAATGTGGCAAGAAGGAAAAGAAGTATGAAAGACGATGGCAGCAATAGCAGTACATGATAGAAAAAGACACGTACAAGCACACCCAGAGGGATGGAGAGAGCTAGAATCCAGATGTCTTCACTTGGGACAAAATAACATTTTATTTTATTTAAGATTTGGAAGCTTCAGCTTTCCATGCCTTGTGACTTCTGGGGATGTGGACGTAAATGATAAGACCCTTGATCCCCAACAGCTTCTCCTCATATGATAACAACGGCCACAAAGAAAAATAATCAAAAGTAGCCTAAAGTCGTGATCTTTTGTGAAAGCAGTCAAGCAGAGATAAGGAATCAGTCACCTCTTCCATTTACAGAAGCTGTCCTCAAACCTCTCCTGCATCCTAGACCGTTACGCGGGGAAGGGAAATAGCAGACGGTGGACTGCCGGAGCCCTCCCCAGCGCTTTATTTCCAGAAATCCCTGCCCTCGCCTTCTCTCGCAAGGCGGAGGAAGAGGGGCCGGAGCCGAGTGGCACGGGAGGGCGCCCTGCTGCACGGCGGGTGGGGACGGCGGGCGGGGGGGCCAGCCCAGGCCCCGGGAAGGCGAAGGGGAGGAGGGGGAGGCCGGGAGACGAGCACGGAGCGGCGGGGGGCCGCGAACGGTGCTCAGGGCGGGCGGTCAAGTGGCGCCCGTACTTTTCCCGACGGCGGCGGCCGGAGCGGGGCACAGGGCTGGGAGCGGGGCGGCAGCGGGCGAGGCGGGGAGCCCGGGGAGGAGAGGTGGCGGCGGATCAGGGCCCCGGGCACCACTCCGGTACGGAAGGGCTGTCCCCGGGAGCTCGGACCTCGTCCCGAGCCGCTGGCAAACCCGGGCGGCCGAGGAGAGCCGACTTTGGGATGGCGGGGGCACGCCGGCGGGGCAGCCCGGGCACGGAGAGCTCCTGGCGGCCGCGGTGGGGCCGGGGGAGGGGGAGGCGGCTCGGGGACGGGGGGGGGGGACAAGGCGGAGGGGCAGGGGGAGCGGGGACAGCCGTATCTCACCGCTGTGCAGCGTCGACTCGCAGAGCCAGCTGTCCAAGTTGCCGGGCTTGCGGCAGGACTCCCAGAGGGACAGGTAGTACTGTTGGTCCGCCGTCACCCAGGCGGGGCTCAGCACGGCCCCCAGGTCCAGGCACAGCGCCAGGAAGATGCACACCAGCCCCACCAGCTTCAGCGGGGTCAGCACCGAGACGCGCACCTCCTCCATGCCGCTGCCGGACGACGCCATGGGGACCAGGAGGAAGATGAGGAGGAGGAGGATGCTCTACCGCCAACCCCGAGGGGAACAGGAGCGAAAGCCCGGCTCCCAACAGGAGAAGCGGGGGGCGGGAGGAGCAGCGAGACCAGCGCTGACTAACGGCGAGGAGAGGCTTTCGCAGGCAGCACGGCTCCCTCCCTCCTCCGCCGCGCTCCCGCCCCGGTGTATCAGGTGCAGCAGCTCCCCCTGTCGCGCTCGGCTCGGCTCGGCTCGGCCCGGCCCGGCCCGGCCCCGCAGCGCTCCTCCCCCGGCCCGCCCCCCGCCCTGGTGGCGCCCGGCCCCGCACGGCTCGGCACGGATCGGCCTCTGATGGCCGCGGTCGGGGCGAAGTTTGGGGAACTTTCCCCGCTCAGCCCGGGCAGAAACGCGTGGAAGCGGCGGGTGCGGCCGGGGCTGGGTGCCCCGCGGCAAAGCGCCGTGGAGCGGGGGAGCGGAGAACCGGGAGAAAAGAAAGGCCACCTCGGGTTGGGGATCAGCAGCGGCTGACCTTGATTCCTCTTCTCGAATGACCTTTAAATCACAAGTCTTCAGTATAAGGTTAAAGAAAGAAAAAAATCAAGGTTTCGTTGTTCGCGCACGGGCGTACTGGTAATTCCCTTTTCCCTCTCCCATCAGCTACGTTTCTGAACCCAAATTAAATCTTAAGAACGGATGAGTACTTTGACCAGCTTTCATTTCATCTCTGTTTATTTTGCTTAATTAGCATTACAGTACTGAGAATGTCAAGGGTGAATATTTTGGCTAGTTATTAAACATTAGTACTAGTATAATTCACTATCTCCCTCACAAAACAGAAACACATACAGAGATGTTGTATAATGTCCATGAAGGACTATTAAAAAAAAAACAAACCTCAGATTTGAAAGGGAACAACGAACAACGTGACTGAGATTTGAGGCAGAACTATAAAAATGGGAAGGGAGAAATCAAGCCCCAAAAGCCATCGTCAAGTGTAGAAACAGGAGAAAACCCTGCTCCATAAGTCTTTCTTCAAACTATAGGAATATTCTCAGTAATTTCAAAAGGTGCATGGTTAAATCCTAATGATTTAGACAACTTTCCTCACTCTGTTTCACTCTGTAGTCCTTTAAGGCAGGAACAGAAAGAATATTATTTATATTGCAGGCTCCTTGGAGCATGAACAGCTTTACTCTTACAGCTGTTTACTGGAGTAAGTGTTTGAGGTGTAGTTCTGGTTTCTCAGTGACATTGCATTGGATTACACATTTTGCAACAATTTCTCCTTTTCATAAGCATTTAGGTGCCTGTTAGAAACACAACCACCAAAATTCAGTGCCCTGATACCATAGCAGGTATATCAGGACGCATATACAGGGTGATGTTAGCAGGAGTTAGGTGTATTTCAAAGGCCTCTAAGCTATAAATATTTGTGAAGCTATTAACACCAGTCTGTCATTAATCCTGAAGAAGAAATGCATTTCCTTGTCCTGCTACTGCTAACATTTGAAATTATTTTTTTGATTTTTTTTTTAATGTCTGATATAATTTGCGTAAGTATATACCAGAAGCAAGTATGTTAACCAATTGGTTTGTCTGAGTCATGTTTCTATTACCTCTCAATTGTAAAATGATAATTATTGGAAGAACGTAGCAAATAAAATTTAAAAAAAAAAAGGGAAATGATTTAAAAATGGATAAAAAACATAGTTGTGCCAAGCTAAGCACACTATCTCAAAACTGTATGAAATGCAGACTCATGGTTCTGTTCCAGTATTTCATAAAAAGAAGGAGAAAATAGCAACAGTTGAAACATATGAAAACTTGGGAAATTATGTACAGAAATAGCACTGGTATCTATGGTTAATGTTGCCAGCACTTTCTGTACAAGGCTCAATTTGTTTTTACTTTATTAAACCCTTGTTGTTAGGGCTGGACTTGCCTCTGCAAGATATCTGCATTAAATTGGTTTATATTTTTAAGTTCTAAAGCTAAACTAAACTTTAAGCTAAAGTTCAGTCACGTGGGGCCTGACAAATACACATATTCACTGTCTACAAAACAAAACAAAACAAACAACAACAACAAAAAAAACTTCATCACATTTTAAAGTGAGAAGTAGAAAGTTGACACACAACCTCCCAAAACACGAAAAGCACCACAACCTACACACCATGCCTCAGTTTGGTATGCTCAAGGGAGCTGTGTTTGTGTCAAATTCTCCAGAGATTTAATCCGTAGTGAGTGTGCTGCATCTGTTTAGAGCTTCTGTGTCTGAATGAACAGTGTATCAACAAATGAATGCTGAGACATGCTCCGGCCTGGGCCTTCTGGCCACCCACCAGCCCTGGAAGTACCTGGAGAGCCCGCTCTGGACATGAGAAGGAGCAGGGAGATTTCCCCCCACCGCAGAGATGTCCTACACAAGGAGCACGGGAGACACAGCACAAGCGGTGGGACTGCTTGGTCCTAAGGTACGATAAGATATCAGGGGTCCAAAAGATGGGAAGACAGACTGGGGTACTTCCCAGAGTACAGGGAGGGCTGGAAAGAAGGAGGCAGAGACAGCCCGAGTGTGCGAGCAAGGATTAGGTGAAGAGAGGGAAAATGGGAAAAGACAGCATGGAAAAACTGAAATAGCACACTTTATAACAAAGTAACAAGCACCATTGCCTCAGAAATTTGTCTTTGAATTACGGAGTACTATGACTATCTTTTTCCCTTTGGTAAAAGGATATGAAATCAACTAGAAAACTCTCTGCCCTGCCTCCCTGGGTGGTCAGTCTACAGAAGGAACAACTACTGAAACTATTAGTTTAAGTGACAAAAGATCTCCTGTCTGTCACTATGACGACCTGACCTTTGCTGATGGCATAAGTTGCGGGTCAGTGTAATTTCACAAAATGTGCATTTGCACTGTACAAATTACTCATTTTTGAAGTGTCTGAATGACTTAACCTGGATCGAGGTTGGAAGCTCATGTTGATAAATGAAATCAATTGCAAGGATGTTTTAAACATGTAAAACACTATAAACTTGTTAACTATTCCCAAATATGAGGTTCAAAGCACCCAATTTCTCTTATCGTCAGTGGACAGTTCAGGCAATTCTCAACCAATCTGTACATGAAATTCCTCTTATGAAACAGAAAATTATATACCTTCTCCAAATCTGACAGACACATTAACTGCTGTTTATGAGAACTCGTGCTAAAGTCACAAAGACCATAGAAGAATCCAAATGTAATTAATACTGTTGTAATCAGCAAGAAGTTAGTATGGAGGTACAATGCAATAAAAAAAATAAATAGCAAAGCTTCTAAAAAGGTACGGATTGGCTGCTTTATCTCCTTGGTCAAGCAGGGATCCTCTGGAAACATAGTTAATGCTCATATACTAATTTAGTGTGTCAACATCAAAGTTATTCAGTACCTATGCAGAAAAATCTGAATTAAACCTGTCTAAACCTTGTAATTTCTAAATGCTACACTTTGGAAGAAAAATATATTTTGAAATACAATATGCTATTATATATATATAATTTAAAATAGAATAATTCTAATTTAAAGCATGACCTAGTATTTTTCTAAGACATTTAAGTATGTTATAAAAGTAAACATTGTAAGAGCGCATTTTTAAAATGACACCCTGTTTCTCAACAGAGATTTTTCTTAGGATATCACAACAGTATCAGCACTTACTCTTTCTCTGTCTGTTTTTACTCCAGATTATGTTTTGGTCATCTTCTCTTTCTCCCTCTCTGTTTTTTCCCCTCCTCTTTCTTTCTGACTTCTCTGTTTTTCTTTTCGCATTTTTATCTCTCTTGTAGATCATACCACTACATCCATAGACCATAGAGTCAAAGAATAGTTTAGGCTTGAACGGGACCTTCAGAGGTCATCTAGCCCAACCTGCTGCTCATAACAGGTCTAATCAGATCAGGTTGCTCAGGGCTGTGTCTACCTGAGGCTTGAACATCTCCAAGGATGGAGATGTTGCAGTCTCTCTGGGACTTAGTGCCATGGTGTTTGAACATGAATGTGGTAAAAATAGATCCTGGTATCTAATCAGAATTTCCTGTGTTCTACCTTTTCCTTGTTGTCTCTTGTGCTATCACCACGTACCTCAGAGAAGAGTCTGGCACCATCATGTTTGTGTCCTCTGCCCAAGAAGTCGTAAGGTCTCCCACACCTTCTCTTCTCAGTGCTGAACAAACCCAGCTCTCAGCTTCTCATATATCAAGTGCTCTGACCATCCACATTGCCCTGTGCAGGACTTATTCCAGGATGTCAATATGTTTTCTGTACTGGAAAGCCAAAACTCTGAACAGATCATTCCAGATATGGTCTCACAAATGCTGAATAGAGGTGAAGGATGAGCCTCCTGGTCTGCTGGCTACCTTCTTGCTACGACAGCCCAGAATGCTGTTGGCCTTGTTTGCTGCAAGGTCATATTGCTGGCTCTTGTTCAGCTTGTTGCCCACCTTGCCCACAGGGTCTTTTTGTGCAGAGCACCTTCCTAGCTGGTCAGTCCTCGCTCCGTGCTGGTGCATGTAATAATTACCCCCATGGTGCAAGGTTTTTATTTGCAATCTTAATCTTTGCAAAGTTCCGGTCAGACTCCAGACTTCATCCTGCCCAGGTTCTTCAGAACCACAGTCCTGTCCTTCAGTCAATAGGCAGCAACACACGCACACCCACACACACACCACTCAACATCATCTGCAAATTTGCTGAGAGGGCTCCTCATGCTGTCATAAGTCCCAGCTGCAACACCTGCATACCTGGTAAAGGGTCCTTCCAAGTCAAAGCTGAAGAGGTTTACCTGAATCTGATAGACACTACATAAGGAACACTGAGCGAGACAAGCTTTTTCCCCCTTCAGTCATGATCAAGATTCTTGCATGAGAGCAGTAACAAGCAGTCAAAGCCCTGTCCCATAGGTACTGAGCTGCCTTCTACCTCTGGTCTCAATACTTTACAGAATCAATAGGAAGAGCTGTGTGGTGAAGGGCTCCTGAGAAGGTTCCAATCTTGCAAATGTTAGAAACTATGAAAATAAGATGTTGATTTCTGTGGGGCTTCTTCCATTGTGCATAGTGTCTTAATACTAGCAATGATAGCAGTAGTACTGAGGCAGCAGTTCAGTTATCTTTCCCTGAAGGGAGTTAGGGTCTGAATTATGCATGGGCTGAGGTCACTGCTGCTGTCATGTGTATTTTTAAATTAGTTTCTAAAGCCATATAGTGTCCAATCTGGGAAACACATCACCACTTAAGTGCTACTGCATTTTCCTTTACCACAGTGGACTTGGCACTGTGCAGCAGAAGGCAGAAGAAAACCTTTAGTTTCTTGATAGTGGTTTAGTACTGGCTGTGCCACAAAGAGCACAAAGAGTTACTGAGAAATAAATTAAAAAAAAAAAAAAAGAAAAAGAAAAAAAAAAAGAGGCAGAAGCTGAAAAAGCATAGAAAGTTTTTATCTTACTAGGAATAAAAATACTAACAAAATGTTTTTTGAAAATTGTGATAAAGCTGAATATAACATACCTAAGAAAACAAAAAAAGTAAGTAGAAACTACTCTTTGCAACATATGGTAGATATCCCAATGGAAAATGTATAGTTAAGTTAACAACACACAGAAACTTCAGTGCTTTGGATTTATCTAAACCTAAGAAGATGGGCATCATTACTTCAAATTTTAATATCTTTTTTTTTTCTTTGCTGCAGAGGCTGAGATTGTAAAAATGTTATCTCTTGATATATCATCACCTCATATGGTCAAATGAGCTACTGTGAAACCTCCCAGACATCATATCTGAGAAAGTGTATTTGTTCTGCTTGTTGATGCCTGTTGGAATTTCTTTCACAATGTTTTGAATCTTTCCCCTAATCGTTGTCATTTGTACTTCTGACTGAATGCATTTCTTCACTCATATATTTTAACACATCTCATATGCCTTCAAGCATCAACAGAAATGCATTTTTCATTGGCTGGATTGATGTTGCTTTGTTTTTTTCTTCATTGCATTTGTAATGTGGCATGTGTTTTTGTTTATTATTATTATTATTATTTTTTGATACTCAAAATGGCAAAGTATTTAGAGAGAGCAAGCAGGTTCATTTCATTCTGCTCTTTTAAGAGAATGCTTCTAACTGCAATATTAGAGCCAATCTAATTAAAATTAATGACAGAAATCAGCATTTAATGAAAGGGACCTATAGGAATTTACAGAACACATCAAAAGCCAGGATTTGATTTGCATCTACACTCCTTGATTACTTTGGTTAGTGTGAAGGCCACCTAAAAAGCCGTATCCATCTATGCTGTGGATCTAGCTCCCCTACTAGTTGGCAAGGCAGCTAAAGCAGGAAGTGTCACTGCAGTTCCAGGTGAGAGGCTGGTCCCAGCTCTCTGCTCCTACTGGGGTTCACCTTCCTGTGGCCCATTTGGCACTGCAAAGACCAGGCACAAAGCGTCCTCCAGCAGCAGTCCTGCAGTTCCCTTTTTGCAATTACCAGCCCTTTCCTCTCTCCTCATGCTTCCTCTCATTCTGTGCTGCCAGTGAATAGAAATGCAGATGAAGAAGAGCAGCTAGTGCTTTTTGAGGGCAAACCTGGAGGCTAATTATAAATCTTCCCTCTTCCCGCTCCTCCCCCCACCCCCCCCTCCCACCCCCCCGGTATTCTAACAAGGCTATTGCTTTATTATTGTATGAGAGATTATGACTGTACTCTTTTCACTACCTTTAAACAAATTGTTCTGATCTTTCTCTTAAATGCAGAAAAGGACAGTATCCTGTAGGGTGTTTTTTTAATAACTTGAGAATCTGTAACTGTTTTAGATCCATCCAATTTTTTGTAATCTCCTCTTCTGTCAGATTAGCTTCATGCATGCTTAACATTTAGCAAAAAATAAACTTGAGGCCTAGCAGCTCCCTTTCCTCCTGCTCCCTCCTCCACATCATACACTCACCACTTGTTTTTAGCCAAGAAGGGGTGCTCTACAGCTCCAGTTGCTATGTTGTTCATATTAAGACTGCCAGTAAAAGATTTTCATCTGGCTTCTCTCAGTCACACAAGAAGTAGTAAAAATAAAAGTAAAGGGAAACTTGCAGTGAGAAATACATCCAAGAAAGGCTTGCAATGAGCAGTCTTAAGAACTAAAATAAATTCTTAAGGGAATCAAATACAAAGCTTCAGCAAATTGGAGAAGTTTTAGAAGACTGAGAAAACCATGGATTTTAATTAGGACATTTCTCTAGATCTATGTTTAAGAGTTTTGTTCATCAAAATTCTTAATTTCCATAAAGAAACAATACACACAAAGTCACATTCCAAAATTATTTTAAAACTAGAAAAATGAATTTAAATGGGGGAAAAATAATCTCATGGCAGATTACAGTTACACTTTCTTTTAACATGTGCATCTCTCCACTGGCTGGTTAGGTAAATTTCTCAAAACCCTAGTCCACTTAATCTGGGCAATGAAAATCCACTGGTAACATCACTGGAAAAACAGTGAGTCACATTTCTTCTGCTTGTTTACCACAGTCACGTATTTCTTCCTTCACTGGCTATCTCCCCATTAAGAAACATGGAGAATGAAGGAGGCTGTCATGGCTTATTGAGAGATATGAAGGTACTTGTTCATTTGAAGCAAGACATTAGTTATGGACCCAGGGAACAAAGACCTTGTGATGAGTATGAAATTAACAGAAACAACAGTACAATAAAAATTACAAAAATAAATTTGTAAATCAAAAGACAAAAGTAGTTTACACCAATGTCTCATATATTAAATCTACCTTCACTGAAGCACAAAGCACGTACCAGTCAATTATTGATTGTGAGAAAAGCCATATGTCAAACACAGTATATGATAGATTGAAGAAAAATCACTTTGACTAGCATGAAAATTAAACCCAGTCCCAGATTCTTTACATACCCCAAATCTTATTGATTTGAGTAGATGAATATGTTAGGAATGCAGACTAGGTGCAGAAAAAGACCTGATAATAAATATGTCATAAATTTTTGCAGTATCTTTTTTATTTCCCATCTCCTTCAAACATTTGTGGTTTGGTATTGCTTTTTAAAAGTGAAATAAAATAAATCAAGTTCCTTTTCAATTTCAGGAGTCCAGCGGGGTACACAGAGATCTCACTTTTTCTTTTGTCACTTACAAAAACAGTATATAATCCCCACAGCTTTGTATCTTTCTGGGACCACAGTGGGATGACAGCCAACTAACTGCTGGCACCAGTGCTGCTGATTTTGCCCTGCTGCTGGAGTTTTGGCTGTAGGCAGCGGGTGCAGAGTCACACTAAGAACAGATGCCTGTGGTACGCTGCTCATTTTGTGATGAACCTTTATAGATCTCTTGCACTGTACATCCTTCCATCTCCAAAATGTGCATGAGAAACTGTCTTTGTTTTGAGTAGGATTCAGCTGTTTAAAGAGCCCCATCAGTGTAAAAAAATGAAGGAAGTGATTCACAAATGAATGCAGACTAAATGTACGAGCAGTGTGAGGAAGCAGGGGAGCCATGTGATAGGTGCCTGCCTTTGCATAAAGACAGCTGCAGGCTGTCAGTGCGGGTCTGGTGTCTGAGAACAGATTCTTGGCTATGTAGCATCTTATGTTTGGCTCTCTAGAAATGGCATTTGGCATCCAAGAGCTGACCAGAAACAATGGCACTATATTGAAACCAAATGAATTTCTAGAAAGAAGGATGTGAGACAGGATCTGACTGGAAGAGTTTTTTCCTCTCTAACCCACATCAACTTGTATACCATGACCCTGCTTTGACCTTGCCCCTGAAGTTGTTTGCCTGACAGGGAAATTCTCTTTGTGAATGTGAGTGATGTTACAGTAAAGTTTGGTCAGCCTCTCATTTATAGTCATTACTTTACATTGTTCTGGTAGAGTGAAATGATGTAAAGATATTCCAATACAAAAGAAAATCATGTCTGGCCTCTTTTGTGCTTGATCGCACCAATTCCTACCCTGCAAGGAATATTCCCATACTTTACATTGGGCATGTCTTTAGTACCCTGGCAGGTTCTGGTCTCCTTGTGCTTCACCTGGCAGAGAGCAAGGCTGGAACGAGCCTCACAAGGTGCCTCAAGGAAGTTGGGAAAGAGCAGAAACTTTTAAAAACTGCAGAATTTGCCCTGGCAATTGCTGAGAAAAATATATATGAATGTCAAAGTATGTATCCATAATTCTCCATTCATTGCTACTTCTTTAAGTGAGTTACTCACTTGGTCTACAACCACTCAAAGTTTTAAATTTACATTTTATTTTATTTTTTAATATATGGAAATTGTGCAAATGACATCCATGAGGATTGGGATCAAATCCAAACTGGCTCAGCCATGATTATTTTCAAACCTTGTTGAATTGTGTGACAACTTTAGCTTAACGCCAGTATTTCTGTTTAACACATAAGCATCAGATGGTGCTGTGTATGAACAAGCATGCATGGACATGATAAACTAGCATCTCCATATTGACTTGGAGTGACTCCATGTCCCTGGCTTCAAAACTATGCAAATTAAGGTTAGTCATACTGAATTTGTCTCCTCTTCCCACTCCAAGCAAGATGCAAGAAGTATGTGAATTTCAAATTGTAGCAGCAAAAGTGGTGTTTTTTTTCTTTTTTTCTCTTTTTTTTTTTTTTCCCAGAATGATTTCTTAATTAAAATTAATGAATTCTGTGGAAAGAATACTGCTTCCCAGTGTGGGAAGTAGACAAAGGACTGTTGTGAGAATTAGAAATAGCCATGCAATTTGGAGACAATAATTTCTGTCATATATTCAATGTCCTTCTCTCAAAGCATTTGAAAATTATGACTCTGACTTCCACTCTATACATTGGTTTATTTCTTTTACTAATGAGCCATATGCTTTTGTTCTTGCTTTTGGTGGCTGTTACATTTGTATTTGGAATTTTATAAGACAATGTAGTATGTAGCAGTTCAGTAAGTTTTTTTGAAAACTCGACCAGTCTGACCTTTCTTACATAGGAGGCTGGGAACTCTATCTTTCCTTCCTTCAGAACGGTGTGCTTTTTCTGCAGAAAGAGAATACAGAGAAATTTAGAAAATAAAAAGTGCAACAACTCCTTAAATCTCTTTGCACTGCTAGCTATGAGGAAATCTCATGATGACTAGGGGAAGTAATAGGGAAAAATGCAGTGGAAAGAATACTGGAACAGGAATTGAAGAAGAGCAGAGATTAAATTTTGAGAATCCAAAAAAAAAGAAATTGTAAAAATAATAAGAAAAATATAACACCAAGAATAACTACAAGATCATGAAAAGAATGATTATGTACAAGTAGGTATTCAGGATGCACAAGAAACAGCAGAAAGATTGAATTGTTACTGAAACTGTTGAATGTCAATTCAATACAATGGAATTTGTAGTCTGTATGACAATGTTAAGAGAAATCAGTTGTGGAATCTCAGATCTGTTAGTGCATCTGAGTTACTGAATTTAAAGACTTCGATACCTGATAGTCTAGTGCTATTTGTGACAGACATGGAAAAGAAAGACTACATCTAAATACATAAAAGTTTGATGCTCCTTTTATAGACATTTCATATTAAACAACTAATGGGAAGTGGAAAGAGCAAAAGAAAACACTTGGAATTTATTTTTGATGCAGTGCATAATCTGAACAAATTTTCTGAGTTTAAGGCTTTAAGAAGATCATAGGCTAGGATAGATATAGATGCAAGACATCCTAACGAGTGAAAGCAAAATCTAATGCTAGTGAAAGCTATGACTTAATTCAAAGCATAAAACCAAACAAAACCAAAACCTCCACAGCTATGAAAAAGCAGCCCTAGAATATATATGTTAGCATCAGATGAGATAAGACATCCAATAACACTAATACTGTAAATATGAGAATTCATACTTTAAGGGACTAAGCTCATACCATGAAAATAATGAAGATCCATAAAGTGAATGTACAAAGAATATTTATGGGAGGAAAGACATCAAAACCTGCAAAAGATAGAAGACACTAACCTACAGTTTAAATAAGATATATGTCTAGCAAAAAAGGCTGAACAAAGGAGTTAAAATGCCATGCAATAACACTTCTAGATCACCTAGAAAACCTAGAAATCCACTAAATGTTCTTCAATAAAATGATGAGCAATTCTTTCATATTTCTAGATGTAATATGAGCAGTAAAGAACGATGACAAAATTCAATCTGCATTTAGGTAAATGTGATTAAATTGAATTTTAAATATAAAATTGCAGTGGGAACAGTTGTTGCCACTATTAAAAATACCAGCACACAAGGAAGAAAATATGTAAAAATCTTGTGTGACTATTAATCAGTCCATTAATATATCTTCTTTATTTTTTTTAAATTTTTATTTTTATTTCTTTTCTTTTAATCAACCTCTGAGAATACTAGGCAATGTTGTTGTATTACCGATAGGATTACCAGCCATATAAGTTATTCACACATCCACCAAAGAATCCGAAAGACAAGATAAGACAAACCATGCAGGTAATATATCTGAAAAACTTTCAAGGCTATGAAACAAGAAGTACAAAACAGAGGTGATGCTACCAGCACTGTATTTGCTTTCAATTTCCTTAATGTTTAAAATAAAGATGCTTAGAGTAGTGCTTTAGTACTCAGAAATTAAATATATTTTAAAAGATTACAATGTTAATTTGAAAATTTTGATTTTAATGCATTTGCTTACATAAGGAAAAAATAATAATATAAATAAATAGGTAAAAATGTTTGTGGAATTAAACTGAAACAATAAAATTCAAGGGTCTCCAGGTCCTTGGAAGACAATTCAGTATTGATAGACATTGGTAAAGAGACAGGAAGGAACCTGTTCTAAAAATAAATTCATTTCTCATGGGAACAACAGGTACTGTCTATTTCCAGTAACTTCTTATCTTAAGATAAAGAGGCCAAGAAATAAGGACCAACCTCTTACCAGACTATTCTCCTCACCAGTCACCTCACTGAAGCAGCCAACATAGACAAAACAGGAGCTGAACAGTAGAAAGTAAGGAATGTTATTATTAGCATTCTACATGTTTCATACACCAAATTCCTGGAAGGCACATTTAAGTTCCCTTTCTATATGCTGTAGATATCAATGTAGTGAATAGTTGATTAGGATCCTCTTGGGGGTCTATGAAGACCAAATAATATTTTTACCCTTCATATATCTTAGGCTGATATAGTTTCTGACAACAGCAACTGTTTAGAAGTTGCTTAATTGACAGGTTCGAGAATACTGTAATTAAAACAATATGCATTTTTGCAGCCATAGAAGAAGATAATGCAGCATAAACATTTGGTTATGATTATTTTATATTATGTTAACAGTTTTGTTGAATAATTATGAGTTCTTATATTTCAAAAAATTATACCGATATATTATCCATATTATGCTATGTTATCAACTTTATCACTGTCACAGACATATAACTACAATATCCAATTCTGATTTGTTGGTCCAAAATAACTCCAGAACAGATCATGATACACTGTTCCTAAAAACTGCATGTTGACTCTGGTCTAAAAGGAGATTTACAAAAATCCTCAGTAATTAGGTATTTCTTTTACTCTAAGAAGTTCGTGTTTCTTATTTACTGCTACCTGCATACTGAATAATTACACTCAATAAATTGGTTCCTGCAATGCCTTTCTCAGATAGTTGGATAAGATTAGTCACAGCAGAAGCTACCTTCATTCTTTTAAAAAGGCAATCTTTTTTTTTTTTTTTTTTTTTTTTTTTCCCAGAAACGTAGGCATTCATTTAGATGAGGACACTGACTGATAATCTATTTTGAATTGCAGTATTTTTTTTAATTGCTTTTTCACATACCTATTGGTTGTGGAAAAGAGTATAAATGATGGGAAAATTTCTTATTTCATGGTTTTATTTTATCTTCAAACATTCATGCATGCACTTAAATCATAAAACATACATATGTTTAAATATGATCTGCTTAAAAATATGTATCTATGCACACATGTACTTGAAGTGGAGAAAGAAAAGAATAGTTGTCTTGGTATGTTTGATAATGTCCCAGATACACGCATAACGTTATAGAAATAATTTTAGTACCATTGATCACTACTGTTTCCTTCAATTATTATATTGTAGTACAGAATCAAACATTAATTTAAACTCTGGTAAAAATTATCTATACTTAAGCAGGGAAATTTTAATATAGCATCATGTATCCAGCTGCAAGACCTGCAGAAGGCTGCGGTTCAGCTACGTGCCAAATTTTTTGTAACTTCATTCACAGGCAATGAGATTTAATATAACTCTATTAACCTTGATATAACTCAGGATAAACAAACTAGAAGATGCGAGTCTGTATATACATGACAAAAATTCCCGTTTTGCTAAAATTATATAACTTTGTGAATTAATGTGGAACTCCTAAAAAGATAATGTCAGATAGCTATTTTGAAAACTGAATACAATGACAGTGAGCTTCAGTTACTCAAATCTCAGTTCTCTTGAAAGTGAAATTATCATTGGTCTACTATTTTCTGTGCTCATTTTAAAGGTGTGGATGAAAGCATATCCCATGGGGCAAGCTAAGAGGAACTTCAAGGCCTTAAATTAATCATTATTCATATATCTTCTTGTGAATACCTTGCTACTCTAGTCCCACGTAGATAAGTTTAGCCACATGAAGTGCAACTGTTGTTAAGAATCCTGCTGTCTTCTATCAAACTTTGTTTGTCAGCTGAATTTCTTTTCTAACATTTGATTTAATAGTTTTAGGCTTGGACATTGTGCATAGATTGCTATCAAATGGTTTCAATAAAGAAATAGATGACAGTGCTTAGCTATGACATTTGGCATAGAAAAAATAAATGATCATTTACATTCAACATCATTCTCTGAAACACTCATGTCTCTCAGACCATAGTCCTTTTTAAATACTTTTTCCCATGCTAGAATTCAATAAGTCAAAGATATAACAAAAATACTTTCATCAAAGGTAAAGAGGGTCTCAATTTTGGCTCATCACCACCTTTTTTTTTTTTTAATATGCATAATTATGGCAATAATTTTTTGTAAATATGAGTAGGTGTAAATATGAGGTTTTGTAAATATATGTGTTTATGTACCAGAGGTAGTTATATATACTACCAATGGTAGGCTTATTAATATATCTTTTCAAGGTTTATAATGTTCTAGATCTTTTAGCAGTTTCACACATCTGCCATTTAATTAAAAATAACCCCTTACCAGAGGAACAAGTAATTCTTTCCTGCCCCAACACCCAACATTAATGATCTCTTCAGACCTTGTCTAAGGCCAAGGTTGGACAATGTATCCTCAGTACTGTGCAAGGTGTTGGTTTTTGTTGTCATTTCTTAGGTTAACCTGACACCTGGCAACTGTAACTCATCTATGGTCTTTTATCCAGGTGGCACCAGTGAAATTATATGCTTAATTCCCCCAGAAGCAAAGTAAATCCTTGTATACAGCAAGGATTAGGTTATCTCCAGGTATCTCACCTTAAAATAATTTCGTTGTGTGTCAAATGCTGATTTGAATACAGTTGAAGAGGCTTAGAAATAGTACTTATTTCATGTAGATATGTACAATTAGGCTTATGTTAATTAGGAGTGTAAATCTGCTCAAGCTAATTTTAATGGCAAAACCCCAATTAACATCAATGCAAAGAATACCAAGTCCTGATGGCTTTGCTAGTGTCCATATATACGCACACAGGAATTGCTTCATTCATCAGTGACACTCAGCAATCACTGTCTGTCTAGAACAGGCATCATCTCCAGTAAAATGTCATTTTATTATTTGCCTTTCAGAACAATGCCCAGACTTCTTGCTGGATTTCTGGCACTTTGTTTTATTTTGGGTGTTATAGTGTCCTTAATTGTACATCTTCCAATTTGAGATATACTGTTTTCTTTGGAAAGAAATACAATGAAATTAATTTCTTCTGGAAAAGAGTGCCATTTCCTTTCAATGGATAAAAATAAACACAAATCAAGTAACCATGTCTGATTATATGAATCCTACTTCTGGCAGAAAATGTCTCTGTAGAATGAGGATAAATATGGTCAATGGATTTGCTCTGAGTATACTCTACATGTAGGGTTTCCCTGTAAAACACAGAAAAAGCAATCCTCCACCATCCTTCTGGGAAGCTCTAAATTTATTTATTTATTTATTTATTTATTTATTTATTTAAATAAAATGGAACACCAGGGCAAGGAGATGTACCCCTCATGTGCAAAAACCAGCATGGGGCTCTTACACAAGCAGATGCACATGCTCTGAGGAAGCAGGTCTTGGGGAAGTGTCCCCCAATATACAGGTTGCAGAGATAAACTGCAGCATGTTCCCATAATAGCAGGTAGGACCTTCACTACTTGGAAAGGAAGATCTGTTTTAAAAATTTAACTGATACCAAAATAAAGGTGAGTTTCTCTATATTCAGTTGTCTCTTGCCTCAATTTTCATACTGCAATTTTTACTGATTTCTTTTTTTTTTTTTTAATTTAATTCTTGCTGTGTAATAATTTTTTGTCATCTGAAAATTAAAGAGGAGCTTTTAAGCTCTTGACCTGCACTCCTCCGCTGGTAGTATTATCACTTACTGCTCTGATGCCTATTTCAAATTCTTCTGTTCTCTTTTAAACTTCACCTGTTTGCAACCTAAGGAGACACTTCCTTTTCTCCTACATCAAGCTAAGAGTAAGTCATTTAAAATTAACTACATATAAGGTCAGACAAAACAGACAACATTCCCATGACTTGGGACACCAAAGATGGTCTACAGGAAAATGTTATGACTTTTCTTCACATTTTAGTCCCAACAATAATGAGTTTAGAGAAAACTGGGTGGTATAGGTCTGGAACTTGAGAGCTGAGTAGAGTATGAACAACCACACTGGCTGTTGACACTAGACAACGCTCATAATTGCTTACTGAGAATTTGCAGTGTTCTTCAGCAGAAAACCTTCATTTCCTGCCTATCATTTAAAAGATTTCTTGTAAAAGTTTGAACTTGTATCACAATGAAAACAAGTCATGAAGGATACTTATTATTTCCTGATTTGAAGTCTCATATGATTTGTTATTTACAATACATATCTCAAAGGCAAGGCTCAGGATTTGAATTAAAGGTTAGTTATATATTTTCTAAGTCCTGCTTTTGTGAAATGTAATAGTCACAAATAGCATTCAAATGAATTTGGGGCTTATCGTAGGATTTTGTGCTAGCAAATCTAATTCAGTTCTTCAGTGCAAATATATAAATGAGATTTCCAGTATTTTGTATGAAAGTCTGCCATTTCTGTAGTATTCACTGCAGAAATAATACTGCCAGTATTTTGAAAACATCCACCCAGATCTAACAAAAACACAATATACCCCTCACTTCAATAGGAAATACATTACTTATAAAAATTAAAAATTGCTGTTAGGTTCCTGCGTCTAACATTTTAGATTTGTCTACTCAAGAGACCTTTTATTAACAGTATTTTTTAAACCAAATACCTATCTAAGTTGCTTGTATGTGCGTGTCTCATTTGAAACATAGCCATGGCAAAGGTGGTTATCATAAATTCTGGACTACTAAGTTGGTGTTACTTGTCTTGGAAGCTATTTACCAGTTGCTTACATCTGAAGAGAAAGCTAAAGGAATAGCTGCTTGCTTTCTTTTTCAAAATCAAATTAGAATTAATGCTGCAAAATTAAAACACCAGATTTAGGTAAATGGAAACATTTCTTAGCAGACAAGCAATTAGATAATGGAAAAATGTTTTCTGCTGATGAACCTGAGCCACCTTCATTAATTACGTTCAAAAATAAGTTAAATACATTTCTTCTTGCCTTACTCTATGGAACATCATGCTCCGCACAAGAGGTCATACTGCATGAGCTGAGAGATCTTCTCCAGATGAATAATCAGAGATTTTACAAGAAACAGAAATAATTACAGATCAGTGGGTTTTCTTCATTGTTGCGCAGTTGGAATATACTGATTTGCTACAAATACTATTTAAAAGAATCTCAGCATCTCTCTTCTAGCTAAATAAAAACTTTTATACTTGTACATGAACTCAATGCTTTCACACAGATTCCTGACATAAATTAAGGGGTCCCAAACTCTGGGTTTGTGTATACTACCAGTGGTACAGACCCAATTCAGAAATGGCAAATAGCCTGACATTTTGGCATATTTTACATTTATAAATAAATCTACAATTAAAAAAAAAAAAAGGAAGAAAAAAGTATTGCAGGCTCAAGATATTTTCCTATTCATTTTTTTAGTTTAGGTTCTGCAGTAGTGACTTACAGCCTTTCTTCAAAAGAATATGAAAATACACAGAATAATAACATTTCTTTATGATGATACTGCGACATTTTCTCGTGTGTTACAGTGATACGATAGAGTTGCGTTTCTAAAATCTTACACATCTGCTATTTTATCCTCAGGCTTTTGCATCTATAAATTTTACATCCTGGTACCATACATAGGAAAATGATTTGTGCATATTAACCTGGTTACTTATTCTTTTCAGCTAGTTGATAAGCAAGGATTCAAAACTGGACTTGTATGTGAACATGCAGTTTGTGTCTTCAGATCAGGGGAATCCTTTTTAAAATTTTGCCTCTGGGAGTGTGTGCTTATATAAAATAAAGTCTACACAGATTTACAAAAATATGAACTTTTTTTTTTCCAGCTTATTTTACAAAGAATGGGGCTATGTATTTTGTAACTCAAGAAAAATTCAGAACCTTTGCTCAGTTTTTGTTTTTAAATGCAAAATTTTCTTCCTCTTTTTGTCTGACTTCATCATTTGCAGGAGAGTAGGAGATATAGGAGAATATATTCTCTTGTGCACAACTGTGGACTGGATCCTGTCAAGCCAAAAAAAAAAAAGTCCCATTTAAAGACTAAGTCCACTGAAACTTCTAAGGGAACTGATTTCTTCTTCAAGTAATGATGCTTCAGTGAAGCATTTCTCCTGCTTCACCAAGTAAAGAAATTTTAGGTCTCACAGGCTAGAACTGCGAAGCCAAGCTGACACTGAAAGGAAAGTCAAGGCAAAGCTGAAGAGTGAGTTTACCTAGGAGGAAAATCAGCTTCAGGGAAATCAGGAAATCATTTCATCTCAACCACCAAAGGAGACTAGGAACATTCCCTTGCTGATGAAGCCCAGGTGGGAAACAGGGACAGGACCTACTGCAACCGTTGAACTCTCTCTCTCCCAAATCCTGCTTCCCCTGCACAGGCTTTACATCCATCCTTTCCATTTGTAGCACAATGACTGCCACTTGGTGAGGGGAGACTGCTGTCCCAGATCATGGGCCTGGGGTAGGTGCTCCTTTCCTTTTTCTAGATGAATCACATGTCAAGAAGTTACTCAAAGCAATGAAACCCCTCACCTGAGAGATATTCTATGCATCCTTTGCACAAATGTGCAGTTTGCTTGCCTTTGTATCTGTAGAGCATAAGAAACTGCAGAATCAATGAAGTTAGGTTGTTCATTAAACCTTACCTTTTGTTAATGCACATATAAGGTTTTTATAGGCAAATGTGTTATTTACATAACTCTATGTTATTTGATCGATATTATACGCATTGCCTTGCAATACCTAGGGTTACAGACACAAGCTTTTCTGCTCAATCTGTACTTGAACATGGTTGCTTCTGCTTTCTTTCCAGTTTGAGGATGATCTTAGTAAAGGAATTACATGTGATTCTCCAGTAGAAGTAGCAGTTCACCTAAGGTCAGCCCTAGAGAACAGAGCCAAAGAGTGCAACCTTTAAATCCCAAAGCTTAATAATAATAATAATAATAATAATAATAATAATAATAATAATAATAATAATAATAATAATAATAATCCAGATTTAAAAATAAAATAAATATCTGATTACAATTCCTTAGTTAAAATGTATTAAGCTAGCTGTACACAAATGTGAATTACTTTCTGCTAAGCATATCTAAGGATTTTTTTTTCTTTTACCCAGATTGTGCTGGGGTAGGATGAAAAGATCAAAAAAATATTCATATACTTATATGGAAGATTAATCTCTGAATCTAAATCTTTAACTCCAAACTTAGAATATTATTGACATTTTTAGATTTTCTTCGTATGCACATATACAAACACAAACATGCATGTGTGCTCATGCACACACACACAATTAGTACCCATAAATATTTAAGAATTCCTATATTTAGATATGGATTTGCCATATAACAGCATTTTGCAAGCCATGTTTATAGTATTACATCTACAATGTAACCTGCAGCAGGACTGCTAATCAAGTAGGAAAAGAAATCATTTAATATTTGGTGATGAAAATTGCTTTAGAGTGACTGATTGTGCTAATCAATCTTCCCCAAGTAAATCACCACTAAAAGATGGTCGATAATTATAGGATCTTTCCCTGTAGCTGAGTAAGAAGAGGAATAAAAATAAACTCTCACAGCAAAGCTGTCCTCTTCAGTAAACACAGCAGTTTGCTTTGCTTCCAACATGTTGGAAAGAAATTTGGATAATGTGTCCAAGTTGTCTTAGCTTTCAGAAATATAATTCTTGTGCTGATCGAACTAACACTGGTAAAATTGGCCATTAAAACTAATGTATTCAACAGTCTTCACAAGCCATCCATGAACAGATTGCAGTCTTACTAATTTCTTCATGATTCACAAAACTTTAAGAGGTTTTATAAAAATGTGGCCTTTCTCTACTGTTCACAAGTTTTATAAAAATGTTTTCCTTTCTCTACTGTTCACAAAATTCTCTGATAAAAGTAGTTGGTGAAGGTCAGTTCCAGTAGGAAGCATATGTTTTAATAAAGTTATTATTATTAAAATAGTTATGAATAAATACAAATACCTAAACCACTGTAAGCCCAGCAAAGCAAATTCAGAGGCTTCAGCCATAACACTGTTCCTCCCCAGGCCCTCCCCTCACTCCTTCCCCAGAAGAACTGATCCAAATAACACTAGAAGTACAGTACACCAAGGACGTATAAGAACCTATACAGACCAAAGCAGGTACATCAAACGGGTAAGACAGAAGCACTAAGAGCTGCAACAGGACAGTAGTATGAAGGAGTTGCTTCCATGCTTTGTGAATGGTGTTTATCAGAGTTATGTGAAGCTCCGGGGTCCTATTAGATTTAGGCTTTCACTTAGCACAGTCAGAAATCTCTTGGCTCAGAGTGGCTGGGAACACCTCACAGATCCCCATTCTGCTCAATGTCACTGTGACAGAAGTCCCAGACTGTTGTGGAACTTCACATATCTGGTATGAAAGTGCAAGGTAGTTCATACATGGCAAGTCAATACTACAGACTGCCACTGTGCTTTGATTGTTCTGCTGACTTCTTGCACAATTTTAATGCCAACATAGGGTTTACTTTCAACACATTCAGCAAGTTGGGGTCCAACTAACCAAGTCTTTGGCTATTATCTATCAAGATGGCTGCAATCTTGTGGAAAAAGGTAAGCTAAAGAGCCTGCATCAAAATATGTAGGAGCAGAAAATATTTCAGCTGAGAAATTTAGCTGAAAAGTGAATTTCTATACTAATGATGACATTCAGGGTGCACTACTGGAGCCTCTTTGAAAGAAGATTTCTCACCATCATTAAAGTAATGGAAGTTGGTGAAGAGTTAAAATGCCTGTATTTACCCAAAGCATAGGTTCAACTAGGAACCAGGCTCTCACTAAGGAACCTATCATGCATATCTAATTAGCCAAAGGATACTTGGACACTGCACTGATGAGTGCTACAAAATCTCTAGAAAATAAAAAGCGCAGAGAAACCAATAGGCTGTTTTTGCCCAACCCTATGTAAGTATAACCACCAGTAATTTTTGTAGCTGTGACTTTATTGTACAGTTATTCACTACAATAAAGTAGCAAAACTTCCAAAACTTTTTTTTTTTTAAATGATCTTCAAAGGCTGTTACCACCCATAACATTAAAAAGTAGATAACATTTTTTCTGGATTAATAGCTCACAGAATACCTCTGTATTGCTCCATTAGGCTATTTCATTTGTCTATCATTCCTGAAGATGACAGGAAAGTCAGATATTTTATTCCCATATTCAGAACAGCTTCTCTGGAATCCTTGGATCTTTTTGGTCTCTTCTTCTAAGTTTTAGCTCCTGAATTCCACTGTGAAGATACCACTTTGATATGTGAGGGGAAATTTCAAGCAGTTGTGAGAGATGTTTTCCACAAGTGAACTATCTCTGGTATAGTCTTGAAGAAGATGGACCCTTCAGCCATCTGAACATTGAGAAATATTCAACATTAAAGCACAGAATATATCAGATTCTTTCAGATTAATGTGCTATTTTAATAAGTGAGTGAAAAAATGTGTGCCAGCCTAGTTTCTAAGATTACTTCTCTGCTCTTTTTACTTTTGATATGTGAAAATAAGAAAACTAAGGTAGCTATTCCTTATTTATTTATTTACTTGTACTGGAGTTTTAAACATCTACTCTTCTTTCAAAAGCTAACAGAATTTCCATGTCTGTTCAGCTTGGGATAGGAGCAGTGGTACTTATTTCCCCTTTGTCTTTGTGTAACAAGCCAAACATCATGTCCAAGAGCAACACAAGTGTTTATGACGCTTATTTTTTCCCATACTGCATTCTCAACTGCCAGCAGATACAAGATACTGGTTACTGCTTTTGGATGACAGCACTGACACTTTCTTGGAGGCACCTGTTCTGCTCTTGAGTTTCCGCTCCTGTTCACTGTCCTTTGTCAAAGCTGCTGCTGAAAACTGTGTCTGGAGAAAAGATATTTTGCCAACAATTTATAGCTGGCTTACAGCTCAGGTTTGATTCTCCTCAATGGGCCTTTATTTTCCTCCTTCAGCTAGTTTTTGTGTCTTAAAGACAAAACTACATCCTTCAAAGCCAAAACAATTTACATTTTTTGAGATTAAAACCGACAGTTTCTGAAGGTACTTCTCAGTATATACAATAAGAGGAATGTTTCCACCTGCAGCAACAAATTACATACCCTTGTCAATTAACAAGATTGTCCTGCTGATATTGGCAACTAGGTCAAAAGGACCATTAAGCCAGGAATCATTGGATGCATTAAGATTAAAACTCTTAATGTACAGCAGCAGATGGTTGATGTTGACTTGTTATTATTTATTCACCAAAAAAAGAACATGGAAAGAATTTACAACTCTGCATAGATAAGCCTGGACTTTCAAAATATAAGTGTAACTTTACATAATTCTCATGTTTCAATATATTTACATGGTCAGATTTTAACACCAAGGCTCCAAAACCTTGTTTTATCTTGTATTATAGTACTGTAAGATATACTCTTTAGTAGATTTTGTGCTCCCCACTTGGAGATCCTACAGGTCCATCAGGCAATACTTCTTGCAGACAACAAAACAACAGAATAACAAAACAACCACTGCAGAACAACCTAAAACATTTCCTTTCACAAGGGCTGAGCATAACCTGGAGTGTCCTTAATGAAATCAAGAGACCTGTCTCTCTGATGGTTGTTATTATCCAGCCACTAAAACAATCTCCTAGCATCAGATATATATCATATCATATCATATCATATCATATCATATAGTACATTATATTATATTATATTATATATGCATAATATATTATGCATCAGATTCAATAAGATATCATACCTATTTCATGAAAGAGGAAATTGTGAAATGAAGAGATCTGGATACCAGACAAAGAACTCTACATTCTGCAGAGCTACAAGCTTTTGTACAATACCCTTCAACATGATGATTCCTAGACTTGAAGATTGAAAAGACAATAGGGTCTTCAACCCATATCAGATTTATTGCAAGAAATTTCAGCTGAAGAAAGTCTTTAGCTGTTTTATAACTTCCTTGTCTCCACTTCCATATACCGGTGAAGCTTCTCCAAATACACCAGGTGTGTTTGTGAAGTGGCAGTAGTGTGCTGGGAGCACACCAGTTCCCACACCACAGCCAGAGAGCAGGGGGCTTGTTCCTAATAGTAGCCCCATGTGCCAATTCCAGTGTACATGACATAAGTCCACCATAACATGTTTAGTTGGATTTGCATAACATGAGCTTTCAACCAGGGTTTCCAACAGCTGTTACTAAACTATCCTGAAATTTGCTTCCACTTGTTTTTCCACTTAAGAGATACGTCTTTTAATCTGCTTTAGTCCAGCTGGGTTGTGAAATGCTTCCCTCCAATCTTAGGATGGAATGTTTCTGCTGTGCAGTCATTGCAAGAGTCTGCTCTTCTCTCAGTACAGATGAAGCCTTCAGGCACTCATCAGGAGAAGGAAGACCTTTGATTTCAATGTGAACACGATTTTGAAGAGCTTCTCTCATTCACGTTCTCCATATAAGACAGGTGATGAAAACATTGATGATATTATTACCTCAATTTATTTTCTGAGAGACCTAGGTATGCTCACAAAATGATTTGCTTCTATTGAAAATGCCAAAGGAGTGAATGTGCTGTAGTACAAAAGACACCTCTACTGTTATGGATCATTGACAAATGCCCAACACATACTTTTGCTGAAATCATCTGGTGCAACTGGACTTCTTACACATTCTAGGCAGTGTAGCTCGGGCACTGAGGGGAGCCAGTAAAACAGACAGAGGCACACTCATTAGTGTACTAGTATTAGTTATGTGTTATATATTTCTTCCTACCAACAGAAAATATCCAAGCTCACAACAGCCTGAATAGTAGAAAATCACCTTTCAATGTGACATCGTCCCTCCTATGTAACAAATCAGGGATCAGATTGAGGCTGGTCAGGACAAAAAAATGGAGCTATCCCAAATCAAGACAAAAAAGCCAAGCTTTCTGAACCAGAGATGAAAAACATTCACAAGTTTTGGACTGAGCATGTAGGTAATCTAAAACACACATTCTTCAATACTTTATACTGGCACCTGGATAGGAGCACTTTAGGTACATTTCAAGTTGTCATTTGACTAGAAGCAGCCTGCCATATTGCCTGCTTTCCATATTGCCACACATACTGCCCTGAATAAATTGTAGAGGGACCCAGCTTGAGGTTGCTAATCCTGTATCCCTCAGATCTCAGATTGAATAGAAAGAGGACAAATTTGTAATTTAGCAATTTTGATGATCCTTACTTGGCAATCCAGCCTCACCAGTCAGCACAGTGCACAGCTGATATGTGAGGCTGTAAAGTGTTATTCCTTAGCTACCATTCACTAATGAACAGAGTGATTTACAGAGCATGGACTTCGGGTTTCTCCACTTACTGCTGCCATATGTAGCTCAGAGTATCACAGACCACTGCACTGTTAGCAATTCTGGCCTTGGGGAAAGGTGAAAATGAAATCTGGCTACACCATAGATGGGCTTAAAGGGAAAAGGATTAGTTCCCTGTGTTTTCTATGGCATTGGCAGGACCACCTTGAGTCCTGGGTGGGTGGTGGAATCTGGTGGAACCTGAAACCACCCACCCAGGACTAAGGTGAGTCCTGCCCATGCCTACCCACACATTCTACTAATAGCAAAACTGAATGAAAAACTCCACATTTAAAAATTACTGAAATATTTTCAACAATGACCTAAGACTTCATTTCAAAAGAGCAACAGGCAGACTTTTTTGTAACAAGTAAACCTGAAAATTTGTATTCAGATATTAAATGCTAAAATCCTTACAGAGAACATGTAAATGGAACTCAGCACAAAGCAAAACCCACTGAAGTCAAAACATGTATGAAATTCTGCTGAAGTAAATGGGCACAAAATATGCACTCATTCATTGTGGCACCAGGGACAAATCTCAAACTAGAGTATTACTCAGTCTTTTACTTTAAAGACAGTTTATATGGAAGGTGATAATTTTTATTTTTATGAAGAAAATGATAGATTTAAAAAACATACCGAACATGGAAAGTATGTTATGCTGGAAACAAAATCTAATGGGATGTTGACCTCACCAGAGCTTGTTTTCACAGACTTAGCTCTCTCTCTCTCTCCCTCTCCCTCTCTCCCTCCCTCCCTCTCTCTCTCTCTCTCTCTCTCTCTCTCTCTCTCTCTCCATATTTCACTGTAACTCTGATTTTGCTGGTCTTCGTTGTTATCTGTCTTTTGGAGGTCACTGAAACACTAAACTTTGATGTAAGCTTTTTTTCCTTTAGACCTTTTAAATACTTAGGAGGCTTAAATTTTTATTTACATTTTTAATTCCAAAGCTTATAAAAATTGTTTTAATAGTGGTAAATATAGAAAGTAATTAATAGCTCCACTAAGTTCATCCAAGCACAGCCTTTGAGATGTCATAATAAACTATTAATTCTACAACTAGTACCAAATTATTTGGAGATTAGATTTCACCTACCTTGAAGCTCTTATTTGAATGTTACAACTCTCTTCTAAATCCACTGATTTATCATAGAAATGCTACCAAAAACAGTAGAAAAAAAAAAAGACAATTTACAATTATCAAAATATCAGACTTGATAGACAGAGCCTAACAGCTGACAACTCCTTTGCTTTTTTGGGGGCTACCCTAAAAGGGTAGTGTGTTTTGTACTTATCTTGCATTCAGGTAAAAAACAAGTCAACATGGCTTCAGTAAAGGCATGTCATGCTTGACAAATCTGGTGGTCTTCTGTGATGATTACAACATTTGTGGGTAGCAAAAGAGCAAGTGGCATCATCTACCTGGACTAGTGCAAGGCATTTGACACTGCCGTCCCCCATGATATCCTTGTCTCTAAATTGGAGAGATGTGGATTTGACAGATGGGCCACTTGGTGGGTAAGGAACTGGCTGACTGATTGCACTCAAAGAGTTGCAGTCAATGGCTCAAAGTCCAAGTGGAGATCAGTAATGAGTGGTGTTCATCGGGGGTCAATATTGGGACTGGTGCAGTTTAACATCTTTGCTGGTGACATGGACAATGGGACTGAGTGCACCCTCAGCAGGTTTGCCGATGACATCAAGCTGTGTGATGCAGTTGACATTCTGGAGGGACAGGATGCCATCCAGAGGGACCTGAACAGGCTTGAGAAGCAGACCCGTGCGAACATCATGAAGTTCAACAAGGCCAAGTGCAAAGTCCTGCATGTGGACCGGGGCAATTGTAAGCACAAATATAGACTGCATAGAGAACAGATTGAGAGCAGCCCTAAGGAGAAGGACTGGGGGTGTTGGCTGATAAGAAACTCAGCATGAGGTGGCAATGTGTGCTTGCAGCCCAGAAAGCCAACCATATCCTGGGCTGTATCAAAAGAAGTGTTGCCAGAAGGTTGTGAGAGGTGATTCTCCCCCTCCACTCTGCTCTCGTGAGACCCCACCTGGAGTGCTGCATTCAGCTCTGGGGCTCCCTGGACAAGAAGGACAAGAAAGTATTAGAACGAGTTCAGAGGAGGGCCACAGAGATGATCAAGGGGCTGGAGCACCTCTCCTGTGAAGACAGGCTGAGAGAGTTGGGGTTGTTCAGCCTGGAGAAGAGAAGGCTCCAGGGAGACCTCATTGCAGCCTTCCAGTACCTAAAGAGGGCCTAAAGCTGGGGAGGGACTCTTTGTCAGAAAATGTAGTGGCAGAGCAAGGACTAATGTTTTTAAACTAAAAGAGGGTAGATTTAGATTAAATATTCAGAAGAAATTCTTTACTGTCAGGGTGGTGTGCATGGGAACAGGTTGCCCAGAGAAGCTGTGCTTGCACCATCCCTGAAAGTGTTTAAGGCCAGGTTGGACGGGGCTTTGGGCTACCTAGTCTAGTGGGAGGTGTCCCTGCCCCATGGCAGGTGCGTTGGAATTAGATGATCTTTAAGGTCCCTTCCAATCCAAACCATTTTATGAATTAATGACTTTCACTGTGTAACAAGATGAATAATAATGCATTAATTGCAACCATCAATAGCTAACATGACCATTTTACTAAATTCGCATGCTAAATGTGTGGAAAAGCAATATGTTTATTAAAAAGAAAGCTGAGAGAGAGAGAGAGAGGCGGCGCCAGCAAATAGTGACACGTACATGAGAAAATGAGAGCAACAGCCTGCAGTGAGATAGAATCATAGAATCATAGAATAATTAATGTTGGATAAGAACTCCGAGATCACCTGGTCCAACCATCCCCCCACTACCAATGTCACCCACTAAACCATGTCTCTAAGCACTAAGTCCAACTTTTCCTTAAACACCCCAAGGGACAGTGACGCCACCACCTCCCTGGGCAACCTGTTCCAATGCCTGACTACTCTTTCTGAGAAGAAATGTCTCCTGATTTCCAAACTAAACCTCCCCTGGCACAACTTGAGGCCATTCCCTCTAGTCCTATCACTAGTTATCTGTGAGAAGAGGCTGACCCCCAGCTCCCCACAACTTCCTTTCAGGTAGTTGTAGAGAGCAATAAGGTCTCTCCTGAGCCTCCTCTTTTCCAGGCTAAACAACCCCAGTTCCCTCAGCTGCTCTTCACAGGACTTGTGTTCCAGGCCCTTCACCAGCTCTGTAGCACTTCTCTGAACATGCTCTGGGGCCTCAATGTTCTTCTTGTACTGAGAAGCCCAAAGCTGAACACAGTACTCGAGGTGTGGCCTCACCAGAGCAGAGTACAGGGGAACAATCACCCCCCTGGTCCTACTGGCTACACTGTTCTCATACAAGCCAGGATGCCATATTGGCATTTTTGGCCAACTGGGCACACTTGGTTCATGTCCAGGTGAGCATCAACCAGCATCCCCAGATCCTTTTCCTCTGCACAGCTTTCCAGCCACTCTGCCCCAAGCCTGTAGGATTGCATGGGGTTGTTGTGGCCAAAGTGCAGGACCCAGTGCTTAGCTATGTTGAACCCATTAGCCTTTGCCAATCAACCTAGCTTGTCCAGGTCCCTCTGCAGGGCCTTCCTATCCCCCGGCAGATTGACACTTCCCCCCAACTTAGTGTCATCTGCAAACTTACTGAGGGTGCACTCAATTCCCTCATCCAAATCATCAATAAAGATATTAAAGAGGATGGGCCCCAATGGCCACCCCTGGGGAACACCACTGGTGACTGGTCACCAGATGGATTTCATTCTATCCACGACAGACTTAAAATATGCTTTTGTTTCATTTTTTTTTTTTTTTACTATGCCATTTTTAACATGAATATCTCCTTTAATAGGGTAGCAATAACTTTCTTCGAGTTTCCTAATAGTATCAGAATTTAATACAACCCAAAATTACTCACATCCAACACACTTTATAAATTGGCCGGTATTCTACTTGGTTTAGGGGAAAACGTGAAGACCAACTTCCAATTGTTTAAATTAGTATACATTTAAATAATCCTGTCATCTCCCATTTAAGTACCAAAGCTCTTTCAAACTTCACAGTTCAGCCAGTATTTGAATGCATGTTTAACTTTCGGTACATATAGTTCCAATAGGGAATAAACACATGCTTAGATAGGTTGATGAAATACAGCCTATATATGCTCCAGTTGCAGAACTACTGGTCAATTAATGACAAGGAGAGGGGAGGGGAGGGGAGGGGAGGGGAGGGGAGGGGAGGGGAGGGGAGGGGAGGGGAGGGGAGGGGAGGGGAGGGGAGGGGAGGGGAGGGGAGGGAAGGGAAGGGAAGGGAAGGGAAGGGAAGGGAAGGGAAGGGAAGGGAAGGGAAGGGAAGGGAAGGGAAGGGAAGGGAAGGGAAGGGAAGGGAAGGGAAGGGAAGGGAAGGGAAGGGAAGGGAAGGGAAGGGAAGGGAAGGGAAGGGAAGGGAAGGGAAGGGAAGGGAAGGGAAGGGAAGGGAAGGGAAGGGAAGGGAAGGGAAGGGAAGGGAAGGGAAGGGAAGGGAAGGGAAGGGAAGGGAAGGGAAGGGAAGGGAAGGGAAGGGAAGGGAAGGGAAGGGAAGGGAAGGGAAGGGAAGGGAAGGGAAGGGAAGGGAAGGGAAGGGAAGGGAAGGGAAGGGAAGGGAAGGGAAGGGAAGGGAAGGGAAGGGAAGGGAAGGGAAGGGAAGGGAAGGTTGATTTCCCCTACTCCAAAAGCACGTAAGAATAATTAAGTAATGTTCACCTTAAGGTCACTCATTACAAATAACAAAAGAAACAAAAAGAAATTTAACATTCCCCCACTCCCCCATCTACTTTCTCAGTTAACTACTACAGGAAGAAGTCTGTAGTTCTGTAAACTAGGTAACTAGGTGTTGATACATGCAAAGGTTGGTTATTGCTGTTTAGAAAATCAATACCGTATTAAAAAAAAAAAAAAAACACTATAGTAAATGTGGAACATCTCCCTTGGCAAATTGGTTGTTTGATGACAATTAATGACCAATTTTTGCAAACACAGAAGGTAAGACTTGCTCTAATTCCTTTGCAGTTGTAATACTACTCATATTTCTAAGCTTTATGTTTTCCTGCTATCAAAATACTATCAAACATACTTTGAAGTCATGTTTTTCAGGTAGCAAAATCAGTTTGGAGTCACTCAATTTAGGATAAATGCAGAAAATTACATTAGCAGAGACTAATATTTGGTATGTGAAACATTTTTGTCATGACAGAAATCTGTCCAAAACAAATACAAATGGAAAAAAATGTTGGCAACAATCTAAAGGTTAAGCAGAATTCCATGTAGATATTTAATGAAACATTTACAGAATCACATAATCATCTAGGTTGGAAGAGACCTCCAAGATCATCTAGTCCAACCTCTGACCTAACACTAACAAGTCCTCCACTAAACCATATCGCTAAGTTCAACATCTAAACGTCTTTTAAAGACCTCCAGGGATGGTGACTCAACCACTTCCCTGGGCAGTCCATTCCAATGCCTAACAACCCTTTCAGTAAAGAAGTTCCTCCTAATATCCAACCTAAACCTCCCCTGGCACAACTTTAGCCCATTCCCCCTCGTCCTGTCACCAGGCACATGGGAGAATAGACCAACCACTACCTTGCTACAGCCTCCTTTAAGGTACCTATAGAGAGCGATAAGGTCTCCCCTGAGCCTCCTCTTCACCAGGCTGAACAATCCCATCTCCCTCAGCCGCTCCTCGTAAAAAGAGTGCAGAGCTGGGTGAGTTACTAATTGTCCAGGGGTTTTGAGGATTTACATTTTCTTGCACTCTTTCAGTAATGTGTTATTCATTTTGCTTCTAAGTTGGTTTAAAGCATGGTCTAAAAGCTATTGCATATCCTAACTTCCTTGTTAAAAATTTATGAGAACTGTATTTCACCATCTATCAGTCTGCCTTTTCATCCAGCCAGATGACAGGAGGCTCAGTACATTGGAACTTGTCTCTGTTTCTTCCCTTGGTCTTTTTAACTAGGAAAACACAGAATAAGCATTAGGAAAGTGTGAAGCACATGTAGTAGGTTTTAATGGACATGGTTAAATCTTGGTTCTTCTGAAAATATTAAACCTTCAGTCAATAGGTAAAATTCTTTTATTCTACCAGTTCATTAAAGGGTGAGTACTCCACTAACAACAGAGCACAAAGTATCCTTACTGGGGCTATTATTTATGGCTGATTTTTATGTAGGTTTTCTCAGAGCTGTCATTTATGGAAATGCAGACTGGAGAAATATACGATAACGATAGTTTCAGTATGACAATACTAGCCATTTTTTTTGTCAGAATATATTGAATCTTTAAAAGAAAATAATGCAGTTCATTTGCTGTCACTAGATGTAAATGATTAAATAAAATTATAAACATTTTTCTCTTCCACTTTATCTATTATATTAATGATCTCATTGAATATATAATGGTCTTGAAACCATAAACAGAACTAAGAAACATATTTCATACCTATATATTATGATAAGCTGATCTATAGGTATATCTATATTTCTATATGTAGTAAATGTGATCATATATATATTAAAAACAAACAAGCAAACAAACAAAAACCTTCAGCCCAGTATACATCACCTTGTGTTTCCTGCACAATTTTTAGTTTAGACCTTTAATAAAAGGTGACAATAAAATTGGTCTGATTCAGCTCCAATTTCAAACTTTCTTAAACACACCCATCTCTTAAACACACTCGCTTATTCCAGAAGATTCACACTGGAGCTTGTTGCTGTGAAGTGGCTGATCAAAAAGGTAGGTATCTGAACATGTAATGGCAAATATATATATATAGTGAGTTTCTGAATCCTCTGAACTGAAACATCTCACCCTGAATCAGAGATTGGATTCTTTCTGTAGGTACATCACCATAAATAGGTAAGACACTGATATCAAACAGGGTAGGAGAGATGAGAGTCAAACAGGAGGCTGGGTCTCGAGAACTCAGTGATGTTGAGCTGAATTCATGCCTAAATGGGACAACTTTGTGACCAGTGGGATCTCAATAAATATTTGGGACAGCAGAAATGGTGCTTTTCACCCAGTGCAACTATGCAGCACTGCATTCACTGCTCTGTAGTCCCAAGGAAAAAAGGGGTCATCAAGGCACACACGCTACAATGCAATCTGCTCATTTGCTATCCGGAGTACATAGACGACTTAATTGCAAGTGATATGGAAGTCTTTTGGATTATTACAAGAAAAGACAGGAGGAGGAACTAGGGTACTATGACCCAGGTTTAGGCAGATGACTCAGACAAAGCAAAGTGAACAAAAGTGGGAGGAACAACCTGACCAAAAGCTTTCCAACACTTCTTTGCAGAGAAGTGACAACCTCCCACTCAATCTGAGGACAGCTGAGCTTCCCTCCAGCCCCTCAGCCTCCATCATCTCTTTCTTGGGCTGCTGTGCCTCAGAGACTAGTGGAGGAAGCTCAGGGTGGAGGTACCTGTGCCAGTGCCGCACCCAGAAGGCCTCACTCAGGCAAGGTATCCTTTACCTAGCATCTGTGTATCATGAGGAATTTGCTCATGCATCCAAGCTGGAGCCATGGAATGAAACCCCCCTTAAACAGGATTAGACATAGTGATTAAAATGCCAGCAACTCTGCTTTATGTGCCTATCTACCAGGGAAGATATTTGGGAGACTGGGGGTGGGAGGCTGATGCAGCTATTCCTATTCTAGTCTCTGCATGGGCTTTCAATGCAAATATATTTAAATTTCAAGAGAGTTATATGTTCAACAGTTAGTAAAGCTAACTTTAATTAACTCCAGACAAATAAATAATTGCAAGCAGGTAAGCTTTAGTTGACAGAGTTTATTTCACCTGATTTCCATTCGGTAAAAATGTCAAAGCTGTCAAAGTGTATTGATTTGCCATTTTCTGAACAGGAAGATATTTGGATTATTTCAAAATCTTTCATTTTGAAGGTTATTTATAGTAAGAACTAAACCAATGCAAAGGAATATATATAACTGAGATACTTTAAATCAGTAGACATCTACTGATCTTGTTATATGATACTGTTTCACCATCTCTGGTCAGTTGATATGCATCACATAAACAGTCACAGGCAACAATGGAAACAGAATCTACATTTATTAATTTTAGTAGGCTGCCACTCAGTCTCTTGCATGCTCCTCACTCATCATATAAATAGGACTACACCTGTGCTTAACTCTATGTGAGAAGCATAAACCACTTTCTAATATAAGTAAAAAAATCTCACAAATTTGGTGACCCTGGATTTCATTAATCTAATACCAAAAGGAGTGCTCTTCCAAACCCAGACATCTGTACTGGCACTGGAGTCCCAGGGCTTGTTCAAGTTCTCTACATGGTAGTGAATTCTTGTTAGGTGTAAAAATCTATCTAAAGGCATAAAGTCTGAATTTTTAAGACTCTTAGTATGACTTATGTAACGTAAGTGAAAAATGATTCATGACCATGCCTTAATATAATCTACCCAAAAGAAAAGAAAAGTCCTATTCTCTGATTCCCTGAATCACCGCCTGCTTGCTAAGGCTTAGTAGCTTGGTGCGTAATGCCTGTGGATACAGAGATAACATTCTTTCAACCCTCCAAACATGTTATGTCAGGTCGCATCGTGTCCTGTGTGAAGTGGCTTAATGCGATGTGATGCACTGCAGCCCAGCTCTGTGCCCGGCCTTACAGCTGAGGAGAAAATTGAAGGGGCTCTCAGCCACACCCACTGTGATTTGAATCCCTGGCTTTGGGGACAGTACTAGGCTCAAATGTGGCATTGATTTTAAGCAGGTTTCCCTATTCATGTCATAGAGTTCAGATGGAAATCAATGGCACTACCTCAGGCTGGTGATGAATATTTGCTCCTTATGAGCTTGGCCACATCATCTTCTCTGTTGCAGAAACCGAAGGATAAAGAGAAGAATCACTACGCATCTGCAATGAAACACACTGTGCTGAATATTTCACTACTCACTGAAGCAGCTTTACTGTAACTCAACAGACAGCTGAAGTTTCAACTTTGAAAATAGTAGCACCTTACTTGCATTAAAACTGACTTAATTACTGTTTTAGCAAGTAGCATACAGTGCTTATAAGAGTCATGATTTGACTTCAGTGATTTGAAGCACTACATTTATTATGTTGCTACCGCAGTATTAACTCCTACTTTCTCATAGTATACAGTAGGGTAATTTACCAGTCTCTGCTGGAGAAGGACTGAAGTAGAAGTCTATCCTGATTACATCAAATAACCTTTCTTGTCAGTAGTTCCATTAGATAGTAGTTATCCAAATGCAAATGTAGCGACTCTTTGGCATACTTCTAGAAGCAAAGTTCACTGTGTTCTTCTCATCTCCTCATTCCTCTTCCACTCTTTATTTATTTATCTTTTTAAAAATATTTTACCTGAAGTGTTAAGATGTGTAGTGTCAACTTTGGGGTTTTTGTTTTCCCTCATTTCTCTTTTCACTTCTGACCCTTCCACATGGCAGAAGGAGAGATGCAGTATTCTTCCAAAAGCTAGATTTTCACTCGGGTTACCAGAATTAGAGAAGCTTCATAAAGGCTCAGATGCTGACACATCACTACAAATTTAACAGCACCAATAAAAGACTCTCTAACCAGTCACCATTGTTGCTCCACTCACTGAGGGAAGTAGAGATTGCAATGCTTCCCTCAGCTTGCTGAATTAGGAACTCATGGCTTTCCCAGTGAAGCAAGGTTAGAGAGCATTTGTGGATGGTACATCTCCTGCTACCTATACAGGAATGCTTACCCATGTGTGCTGATTAAATAAATGTAAGTGGTATCTTTTCCAATATACTTCCTCACACATGACTGCCCCAAAACATTCAAATTAAGGGTACTATCCATTTTCACAGGTAAAAAACAGAAACTGAGAGCAATAGAATCAGCTCCAAAGAAAAAAGAAAAAAAATATTCATCTATGGATAATATTTTTAGTTTACCACATTCTAACTAACAGGTAAGGGGTCTTTATTTGAGGGATGTTTTTGTTTTTGTTTTTTTTTTCCTAAGGAGACTTAATTATTTTCTGTTTCTAGCAGATAATTCTCTGTACAAGAACAGTCTTTTTTTCCCCATTCTTTTCGTTTTTATTTTTTTAAAGACCCCATTCACATGTGTTTGACAAACTACTGGAGTTTCTGTTCAGAATTACTGAAACTACTTTCAATGATTAGGTAAATTTTCCTTATGCTAATTGTGCTCCTGCCAACCCAAAACTAGAAGACTGATAAAAGAGAGTGATACTCTAGGAAACCTCATTATCAATCAGGGATGGCTTTTTACATGATATCATTTTAAATACAGAAAATCTTGTCCTGGGACAGGGAAATCCTCCTTGTCAGTTATCACAAAATAAATGATTTTAAGAAGAAAAGTTTAGCAGAAATTGGAAGTTTCAGTTTGCTATAAAAAGCTGCATTTCTTACTAAACCTACTCAGATATTTATCTATTGGACTTCAATCCTTTATGTGACAGGCCAGTGATCTTCTCTCATGTATCCAGGTAGGTCAAACATAACTGCTTTTAAAGTCATATAGATTGACTAGTAGGAAGAAAACTTCTTCCTCCCCCTGTGCACTATGTAATATGAAAATACTTCACTGTGGTTTTTTGCACTCATAAAGCAAAAGGCTTAAAACTCTCATGTAAATGAGAGTTTTCTGGCTTGGAAAGGGGTAAGGTTTCAGCAGTAAACCAGGAGCAAGAAATAATTGAGTTCTAGTGCTATCGCCACTGCCTTTCTGGCCACACTCAAGCCACAACCACATTTTCAAGAGACTGTTAATTTATGTTATTGTCATGCTTTCATGTTCAACTTGAAGCATTGCACATATTTGTTCAGCCAAGTACCCCAAATCAGTGGTCTTCTGAATATTTTGGCCTCAGAATCCTTATGGCTTATGTTTCTACACCTGTTATCCTAGGGTGACATTTATGTATCTGACATGAAGTTTTCAAAAGGTATTTCACTAGAACTAGTAAAGTGTTTTCACTAGAACTAGTAAAGTGCTCAGGCTTGTGTACACATTCACCTATTTCAATTGCTTTCTTCTCTTATTCTGCCTTTAAATTCTTTTTTCTGATGAAGTAAATCTCTTCATCGGTCCTTCTCACAGTTAAAAAAATACACACAGACAGAAGTTGGGAAAGGCTCCCAAAGCCCATATGTTGTACAGCATGTTTCTTGCATAAATATGTCATGGGTATTTTAGTAACCTGCTGCCTTCTGGCATGAGATGTATTCAGCTTCCCATTGTTTTCACAGATTGTCAGAACAGGGGAGGGGGAGGATGAAAATCATCAGAGGCAAGTCTGATACTTTTCTGCCTTGCCAGGGTGTATTCATTTTGGGGGAACACCAGGCATCCTCTGATTTGCAGATGTGCTTAAAAGCATGAAACATAGTGTTATAGTAAGTCCTATACCAGTATATCACTTGCTGCAAATCTCAGAAGCAAAGGAGAACAAAAGCCAGTGTTGGGATCATTCAAACAGGAGAATCTACTCATGCTCCTCTCAGTCTTTACAATGTACATTATTTGTATGCAAAAGAGGGGACTGATTTTAAATTCAGATCTTTTCTCTTCTTCTTTAAAACTTTCTGATAATGAACATTTGAGGAGATAAACATTATTTGCAGCTTTAATTTATAAGTTAACCATCATCTAATTTGGGAAGTGAATTTATTGTCTGTCTGGTTACCTCCAATACTTTAAGTCCTTATTTATCAGCAGAAACCACACACTTTTAATTTACTGCGTTAATTTATAGACCTTGCTCAAATCTTATTTAACAGACTGATTTATAAACATATGACAAAATGATCCAAATGATAAGTGTTAACTTTTTCATCAGATTTATGCATTCCAACTAAGAACATGGTTGTATGTCTTTGGTTGGTTTAAAAATGATAACATTAATTAGTTCTCTAGCTGTCTGATGAGAAAATATCTTCTATTCTGGCCATTAAGTCCTGATTTATCTTTTTGATGTGTAACTATATCTTATAATTTGTTTCCACAGAGTTCTGATTTATGAATGCAATGTGCTAAATTTTAAAGCATAAATTTCAAGAGCTCTGAAATAGATGTTAAAAAAAAAAATCTGACTGGAAAAATAATCCTTGAGAGCATAAAGTAGACTTCTTCACAAATTTGCTCTGAAGCTTGAGGAAACTATTGAGGAGTTTGCCAGGAAAGTTGTCCTCTGATATTCTTTCTACATGAAGAGTGTCTGGATCTTAAAGCACTTACAACTGCTAGAGACAGACACACAATTCAAGTGCTACAAGCACTGATGCTACAGTATTTGATCTGACTGAAATGAGATAACCAGAGGCTATTGGGTTTAACTTAGGGAACTGAAAGACAATTTGGTTTCAGTATAAAAATTATTCAGTGTTTTTCTTCCTCAGGAGAATAATAAAGGTGCATTTAACTTAGCAGGCTGCTAAGTCTGCTGCTTATCTGAAGCTATTTATTGGACAAAAATCTTAAGTAAGGAGTTTCTGAAGCTACTTATTGGACAAATTCTTAATTACATACCTGCTGAAGTTGCATATTTTTCTCCAACTACCTATTGCAGGATTTATGTTTATCAACACCACACTCTCACCTTCAGAGTGTTGAGATACAGCCTTTTGGCAAAGATACTTGCAGCTGTAGGGATACTAGGCAGGGTCAGAAGTCACTGGGCAGGGATTAGTCCAGCAGAGTAATGACCTTCTAAGGCCTCTTGTGCCTAACAAGAGGGATTTTATAGCTCTCATAAATGTTACAGAAATGCTTTTCACCTTTTTAGGTAATTTCCCACTAATTTGGAACTTTTGCTTAATTTCCCACTAAGCATTATATTCTAAAAAGACTTGTTATTCTTTTGAAATAACAAGTGCAAGCATTGGAACAGAAAAGGGCCATGTATTCTCTGTATCCTGCTAGGGCCAAAACTTGATTCCATTGAAATAAACAGATATTGCTATTTTTAGAGATTTTGAATATTTTAATGTGCTTGGACTCTGGATTTTAAAAACAAGTAGGAGCAACAACTTTTAGATAAAGTGTGCAGTTATTCATGAAAACCTGTATAACGCCAGTGACTACAAAATTCAAGAAAAGCAATTTTGGTTGGTTTTGTGTAACTTAACAGACACACCACAGAGAAAATGTTTCATCACCTATCCAGATACTTCTAAGGACTACAACATGTAACTACTAAATAAGTCTTCCCTCACTGTGACACTATTTCAGTGACACCCAGACTTAAATGAAACCGAAAGGAGGTTTGTACAACATGTAGCTAAGATCGGTAAAGAGGACCTGAAAAATAACATTGCAAAGAATCTAATCAACCTGAAGTTTACACCCCCACTTAAAGCCTCAGTATCAAAATATAATAATGCATTTCATGCTTTATTTCATAAAAATAATTACTAGATTGATTTTCATACTATAATATTGCATTTCTTGAAGTGGACCTGGAATCAGTGCAGAATCCAAGTTTCTCCATTTGTGTGTATATAAAACCATTTAGTTTGATCACAGAATTTTGGGGAGCACTAAAATCAGAGAGGGTTTGGGAAGCATCTCTTATTTCTAATGAGATTTGTTATTTAAAATGCAGTTTCCATTCACATGCAACATGGCCATAGTTCAGTAGTTAACCATTGAACATTTCAAGTTGGTACTCAGTCTGAAGAGTCTGGGAGGAATTTTTCTTAAAACAGTCTTGTCATTTTTGGAATTTAGTCTACAGAAAAAAAGAAAAAAATGTTTTTTGCACTTTACAGTTCTTCTAAATTCTAACCTTTAAGGAAGAAGATCTAGAGTTCCTGTGCTTTGGGTTTTTACATTTGACAGAAGAAGGATAGTATTATTTTGTGCCAAGTTAGAAAAAAGAAAGTAAACATTATTATAGAGATAATTACATAAGAATATAACTCCCCATTCCTGGCTAACAGAGAATTGTTTGGCCTTGCTACTCCATATAGGTAGCTTTGAGTCAAGAATTGAGACAAACTAGGAAGATGCCAGTTCCATGGTTAAATAATTATGCAGTCTCTTGTGCTTGAGCTAGCACATTTAGAAATAATTTGAGGTAAAAATTTCTCCAAATTCCCCCAAAATTTCTGTGGGCATTTCTACCTTGTTAAATAAAGGAAGAAGGAGAAAAAAGACTAGATACTGCACCCCAATCCTCCAAATTGACCACCCTAATAGTCTGATAGATAGTTTTTCCAATAACAGACCCAAAAGAGACAATACTAAGCATATGACACTGTTTGGTCCTATTTGCCTAAAAAACTCTTCCAACAATCTCTCTTCAGGATTTATGCTCTTAAATGTACTTGTATATTCTTTTGTAATGCCCTCCAGCATGCAATACATATCCTCTATTTCACACATAAAACAACTCTCTGAGTTGCAACAGAGGCCAATTCCTTGCAAATCTTTGGGCTGCAAGAAACGCACACACAAAATAATAATTTTGTTTTAGAGCCACAGAGGGCCACGGTGGTCTCAGAATAAAGCTGGGGCCTCACATTATGTCAAAGACCTAAACTGTTTGCTCTAGGGGGATCTAATCTTTAACACTGTGGACACAAAGCCAGCCCATGGTATGTGGCATTGGAGCCAACAATCAGTCCCTAGCCTTATTTTATTTATCAGTAAAGGAATAGTCAAGATGGGTTGTGCAGTATTGGTTAATTCTTTACGATTCAATAGCTGAATACCCATCCTCAGTGAACAGGCACATATCTCCCACACTTCCCCTGCTGTCAGAGTATGTCTGTGACACAGGCACAACATGAGTGCTCTCTTTCTACCCTATGTCCAAAGGGAGGAAGCTGCCATGACTGTAATGATGTGCAGTGGATACTTCAGGGAAGGGCTGACACTGGGCCTTACAGCAAGGATCTTCTCTCTTTGATGCTTACAGGCAGCGTCATTAACTGATAATGCCCAGGCAAGATGTGCAAAAAAGACAAACATATGACAGCAAATACAGTGAACCAAGGAAGGAAAGGAAAGGAGGAAGATTTACTATATCTCAGTCTGCAACTGTTCTGCTCCTCCCATGGATTAGCGCAAGGAAACCAGTGAAGGACTTCTGCTTGGAGATGCAGTAGTAGAAGAGACAGCAGGTAGTTATTTAAATTAGCCAGTCATGTAGGTCTTTCATAGTCATTGGCACGAAAAAAAGATACTAGCAAAACACAATTCATCTCAACCTAAAATAGGCATCTAAAATAGGTCAAATGTGTAGCATCCTACATTTGATAACAGAAGGTTAGAAGACTAGCTCAGACATTTGTGTTGCAGAATCTAAAGTTAGGTGAGATGAATCCCACCTGTATTGACTGCCAAGTGGGAGATGTTTAAGGACCCAGATCTGGGAAAAAAATCAACCATGACAGGCTAGAAGGGGTGGGTTGGAAAAGGATCAAACAGGGAGAACAAGGAGAGTCTCTGTCCCCTGGAACACTTTCCCTCATTAAATCTGGACCAGAAGCTCAGAGTCCTGAATTTCCAGTCCCTTCCTTTGCTGTTCAATAAATGCCTATGAAACACCCTGGCAAAACTATTGTGGACTAACACCAATACTGCAGCTGACAGTGTTAACTATTCCATTAGCTTAAGTGACACATTCAGCCGTTTTAATAATTCCCAGTCTGCTGCTGACCTATGCAAATATCAGTATGAATCCACAAGATGGAAATATTTCTAAAAACCAATGAAAAACAAAACACCAAGTAAATTACACACATGCACAGAAATACATTAAAGAACATTATTCATCTCCACAAGCTTAATAACATTCTTTTAATGATGTTTGTGTCACAGTAATGGTTTAAATTTCCCTGGCTCTTGAGCATGGATTTGTAAGCATCCAAAACAGGACTGGGATTTCAATGAATATCTATCACATCAAGAACTATATAATGGGATTAAAATCGAAAACCTGAACAGAGCTACAAAATCCATTATAAACAACTTCCTAACAACACTGTACAATATTAAAGACTTTCCTTTCTCCAGACCCATCATCTCATCCCTTCTCTCCAGCTTATCAAGCACCATATACTGTACTCAATCCCTTCAACACTCTCCATGTACTCATTAAGGTAACTTTCTTCACCTGCAAAACCTACTAAATTTTACTTGTCCTCCACTTCATTTAGGCAGTCTCAACTCCTTCATTCCTATATTGTCTCAAAGCCCAATGTATGTAAGCACAGTAGCTGACTGCCATCCTTCTTCAATGTTAATGGAGCTTTTAATTCCTTTGTTAACCCTTTGAAAATGCCAAGCAAAGATTTACAATCTCCCTGTCCCTGCAGGGCCTCTGAAAAGGAAACCATCCAGATGGCAAAACACAGTTCTGCAGAAACCTTCTCCCACAACTGCCAAATGCAGGAATGTGCTAAAGGCTTTGAATGCTCGGCACAAGAAATTTCACAACTCATTAGCAATGCCACATCAAAATAATAAAGAAAAAAAAAAAAAAGAAAAAAAAAGAAACCCAGCAGGATGCAGTCCCAGAGGTTAGCTGGCAGCAGCCTAGATGAAAATTCAATGTCAGGATTTGCACAGATAATGCTTCTTGACCACTATTTTGCACTACAAAAATGTTACAAACCTAAATGCATAAAGAAGTTGCAAAAAAATTACTGACTAGGTCACCTTTGAGGACACAGCTGCTGAAGTTTAATGCTCACCCAGTATCAGTTCAAGAATTGGAAGTTCAATTACTTTTTTTTTTTCTCCCCTCAAAGAGAACGTACAGCTGCTTTTGCCAACCTATTTTTTATATTAATCATTCCTGAAAGAATGTTGGGGGAGTGTGAAACTGATTTTAAACTCCTTTTGGCAAAAAGAAGCTGCAACTGAGCTCTGGGAAATCTGAAATTCTTTCCCCTAACACTTAGTGCAAGCTGACCTTTTCTCTGTTCAGCACTGAGGACACTGTACTATCTACTGGTTACCCACGACAAACTTATTTTTTCCAGCTCCATGGATTCTTTTTTTAAGAAAGAGAATCGAGTACATTTTAAAGCAAACCAAGTTATTTACTGCCACATTATTTACATTAACTACTTACTCTTCTTATCCACAGGCAAACTTCAAGTTTGAGAACTCATTTGGTGTTGATGGTGATTCAACAAATACATTCTGCAAATGTATTTCAGCAAGTGGGAAGCTCTTCAGCTGCTCAGTACAACCATTTGCTTAAAGAATGCATCCATTTATAATCTGATTTTCCCACTGAAGGAGTAGTGGCTCACTCACAAGGCACTGTTCCTGATGTTTGAGTGATTACAGTGTGGCCAGCTGGCCAGTTTCCAGCTACCCTTAGCTGATCTGAGCCACTGCACACATACAGCTGATCAGCACAGGGACACATGTCTGCATGTCTTCTGGTGCCCTTTTATTTATTATTTAAGGTAGCAGCCTTAATTGGATAACCAGCCAAATATTTTCTGAGCATAAAATAATGAAGACATGATATGTTTATCTGACAAATTTTAAATGAGTAATTGCATATTGGAGTTCACATTCACACATTGCTTCGTCTGTTTTTCAGATGATTACGTGTGAGAAGCAGAGCACTCCAAGTGCTTCAGAATAAGCCAAAAGGAGATTGGCGATGTTGTGGGAATTTGTACGGCACTTCAATAGTGTAAGCTGAGGATGCTGTATTTGCCTTCTGCTCCTGATTCAGCCCCTGCCCCTTGGCTCTCTGTATCCTTCTGTTCCCTCTCACTGTCTCCCTCCATGCCTGACTGCCCCTCTCACAATGTTGACCTTCTTCAGGAGCCAGGCACCTCTTTCCCGCCCAGCACTGAACCTCCTCTCACCCCTACTGTTGTGTATTGCTGATTTCCTCTGTGCTCATGGGAACAATCAGTGAGGTACTCTGGAGACCTTATCTCATGCTTTGTGAAGACTGTCTCTCCACTTTTGCATTAAAAAAACAAAAAAAAAAAAAAGAAAATCATCTCCAGTCCTACTCAGCAGCACAAAATTACCATAAGCAGAATTCCTCCAAATCCAGAAATGGAGTTCCCAGGTCCAAGGACATTTGAGTAAATGACTTCAATCACTACAGGTTTTATGATAAACTTAATTAGATAGGCCAAGTCATAACAAAATTATTTGTTAAAGCATCTGATATGATTTGATCTCTGTGTTGGAAAAGAGAGTAATTCCTACATTGCACTGCTTCTCATAACTTGCTCCAAAGTCCTCTTAGTGTGTGAAAACTGGCATTTGATCACTGTCTACAGTTTCACAGGTCCCTCCTTAGGGAACTCCTAAATTACCCTAATATTTTGGCTGGCATGACAAGGACATCCTTGAGGTAGGGTTTTAATTAGGTCACATGACAGGACCAATAGTAGATTATACAATAGAAGGACTGCACTGTTTTATGTAGAAGTATGTAATCATAATGTTAGAGTCAAGGCTGTCATTTTCATTATAAATCTTATTTATGCTTGGGGTTGCTATTTCAGTTGTAAATATTTTCTTCAGACTAAAATCTGAAAATCTGACAAAAAAAAAACATAACTTGGAAGCAAATATTTATTTTTTACGGAAAAAAAAAAAGTAGTTTGATACTTCACTGTCTCATGTAATGCATTCAGAGACAAAATAAAATCAACTTCCATTAATAAACAGGAAAAAAAAAAGGAAAAAAAAAAGAAGAAAAAAAAAAGTAGAAACACACCATAGCCAAACAGTATCTCTGGGGAAGGAAAGAAAGATATTCATAAGAAAAATATTCCTTTGGGAGGGAAGTATCCTACCTCTCTTTATGACAAAAAGTAATAAAAGCTCTTCCACAGGGTGATTTTGAGCAAAAGCACTGCCTTTAGGTGCTTTGAATCTATCCCATGCAGGAATCTGTCTCTCCGTGCCTATAGGCACAGGCTTGCAGGCTGCAGAAAGTTTTTCATAATATTCCTCTTAATGTTCTAATAATGCTCTATTCATTAAGTCAACAAATTAAGCAGTTGCAGCAGTTACAAAGGTTTTATGAATCAACAAAAAAAATTGCCCCTTTTTCTTCCTGTTTTGGGTGTGAGCTGAACACCCATCTTGCACTATGCTTACCATGTTCTTACTCCCCACGACATCAAGTTATGATGTCTGCTAGGGTACTACTTATCCTCAAACATGCATTCTCATTAACAAGCTGATCATTTGGGTGAGAGAGAATATGTTGCAAACTTAATCATATTTGCCAGCATGCCTGCCTATAAAGTCCAAACTTACAATAAGGTGACTCACTGCTTAGTATTCTTAAAGGAAGAGCAAGATCCCAGAGGACCAAAGCTTATCATTACTGCACACGCTGAGGTCTTTTGAGAAAACACCCTGAAAGCTCTATATAAGCTTTCTTACAGAGTGTAACTAGTGTTAATTTGTGGGGATGTTTTGTTCAAGAGAAGTATCTATTCAAGGAAATCTGTACTTCAGAGGCTGGAGCAGGCTAAGCTTCCTTCAAAGCACTCCGCTGGGCTGTAGAAGGTAGCAGCAGGACTTGCGACACATGTATTTTCAATTCTAGTCTCATAATTGTAGGAAAGGACTTACTGGTAATTCTTTGAAGCTAAATCAGAACCCAGCCCAACCCATGTTTTTTTCCAACTTCCAGGTACTTAAGAATTTCCTCTTTCATGTGCTGTTTTCTGTTTGTTTGTTTGTTTGTTTCTGAAATCAGCAATCCCCCCTTTGCCCTAAGCCACTGATGCTTTATGCTTTGAATATAAATTAAGGGACACTCATCAGTTTTGACTGTGTGCAAAAGTAGAGCTGTCCTGGATCAGACCAGTGGTCACTCTCCCACCACTGTTTCCAAAAAATGTAAGTACAGATTTCTAGGAAAGAGTAAAAACATATTTTGGTACTTCCCCTATGTAGTCTCCTGGTTTCCAACGGTCTGCAACTCGAGTTTTTTGAGCCAAAAGTGGATTCCAAGTGCCCAGAAAACCTTGAGGTATTGTCTAGAATCCCTGGCTGAAAATTATGCAGAGATCGATATGTGTGTGAAAAAAATTGGTCACTCAACTTAGATACCCTATATTGTCTCAAGAAAGCACTGACAAGCCTTCATTGACCATATGACAAACTAATGCCCCACAACAACTTTGGCACTTAAATGCATAATAATAGGCTAAAACATACACTGTTAGTACTCATTTCATGTGAAAATAAAACTAAGTTTTAAATTTATTTGATTTGGGGTTTGGGTACGGGAAGAAGAAACTTTGGAAAATAAAGGAAGGTACCAAAAACAATTTATCAGTGTTGCCATGTGCTAACAACATATGAAGTGCTCTTTGGGATGTATGTAAAGGCCTAGAGAGCAGCTTACCTAACCTAACTTGGATGAATAGCAGTGTCCAACCTGGTTTGGACTCCCAGCACTGGGCTCAGCAGTTCAGGTCTGCCTAGAGGTTGGTTTCCACTGTGAAATATCTGATGTAGCACTGTAGCCACAAGCCAAATCTTTTGCTGGAATCAATATTTCAGCAGATTTCTTCAAACAGTTTCTTTGGGGGAAGGAGGAGGAGATTAGCTTTGTGTTTTTAAAGACTGAATACATTTGAAGATTTGACATTATTGCCTGGAGTTATTGATTTTACAATACTTTGTAAAAAGCCCTTATTAATTTTTATATTTTACTTTTTGTATATTATGGTGAAGTATGTATTTAGAGCTGTATTTGTAAGAGCATTGAGTTTGCAAATATACTTTGCAAATATACTCAAGCTCTAATAATTACAGAACCTGATCCTTCTCAGTTTTTTCCCTGTAAGATCCATTGAATCCCTAAATGTGAATTTAGAATCACACCTTAATTTATTTTTTTTAAATAATAATAAAAAGGAATATATACATTGCCACTGTTAAAAAAAAAAAAAAAAAGGCGCATGTACCACACCTAAATGTAATCTAGTTGAAGTAAAATCAATTCCACAAACCACTTTTAGATTTTTCCTTTAGTTCGTGGATTTAAATTGCTTCTAAAATCTCATTAACCAAACCTCTGTATGGAAGGAATCTAACTTTGTTATGACAAAAGAAGGCTGTACCCGACCCATATACACCCTTCACATTCATTTTCACACCTCATGCTGCAGAGATAAAAATACTCTATTTTTGGCAGATGTGATCTTGTGATGACCTTAAGCTTTGGTACAACTTTAAAATTCAGAATACGGAATAGCAATTTAACATTAAATAAAGTGTAGGAATCTTAAAGGTATGGATGCAAATGATTTATTTATGATAACTTAAATTTGAAAATCTTATGTGTATTATCTTATGTGTATTGGCTCTACTTGTATGTTTCTTATCTTGAAGATTTTCATGTATTTCAAATTTGATTTCTGATCTTTTATCTACTCTAGTGTATTAAAATCATGTGGAAATGCACGTAAAATTTGCACTTGTAAAATAATAACGTCCTTATTCTATTGCAGAAGGCAAAGGTTTCAAAATCCAATATGCTTTTAACCTGCATATATACACAGAGTCAGAAACACTGTAGAGGGACTATTATTTTCCAGGGTTTTTGTTTGTTTGTTTGTTTTTAAAGTATTATTATTACTATTTATTTTTTTTTTGCCATATGAAAGTGGCAACCTTAGAATAAAAGTAATCTGGAAGATTCCAATCAGATTCAGTTTCAGATCAAATCTCTATCTTTTTGTTATTTATTTCTTTTTTCACTTTTTGGATTTGTCTATCTGCACTGACAGTCATAATGTCTCTTCTGATAGCTCACTGCCTTGGGTATTTTATTCTGATATTGATATGATTTAAAACTGCTGAAGGACAACCTAACCTAACACCTAGGTGGAGCTGATCTACAAAACTTAAATCTGTCTGATTATCCTCATGCCTTTTTAAAATCTTCCATGATTTATATTTGCAACTGTACATAAAGAAGAAAAACTGTGGTGACTAGTTAGCTTTAGAATAATAATACTATATTAAAGTTGTTTGATTTCTAACAACTTATGTTTCCAAAAAGGTAAGGGATGGCTATATTTGTACTGTTATCTACAAAACAGTACCCTGGACTTTCTTACAAATGTATGAATATTTCATTGTTTATAATGAAAACTTACTCCTGTTCCACAAAGTTAAAATATTTTAAATAATAATAGAATATGAAGAGGTATATTTGGGGTGAGATACCAAGAACTAAAGCAATGGCAGAAGAATTCTCTCTATGATCTTTGAATGAGTAGCATAAGAAATCAGAACTGAAATTAATATTTCCTGAATCACTTCATATAGTAATTCTAGTCTTTAAAATATTGCTTTAACAAACTCTTTCATCTTTTCTATCCAGGGTTCATAGACTCCTATACATTTCACATAACAGCTCCACAAAATATTCGGACATACCTAAAGTCAATCTTTCCTGCCATCATCCCTTGGCCCAGTGCTCAGCTCCATCTTCCCATTCTCTAACAGTTCTGGGAGCTGCTTACCTGAGTTCTGACATTCTTTTTACACCACGTCAATGAGACCTCAACTGTCAAGTCCTGACTCATCCCTTTTACTCCGTTCCAGAACCAAGTCATGGACACTGAGTTATCAAGGGCTCTGATCTTAGCCCTTAATACAGGATTTCTGATCCTATCACAAACTCTGGCCTAAGAAACAGTCAAATGCATATCTGCCTTAGACATTATTCTTGATGAACTAGCAATAAGAGATGATGAGTTGCTCTAACACCACATAAAATAATGATAGGCTTATGTAGCAAAACCTGTGGTAATGGATTACATTTCAAGAGAGTATGAGTTTGATGTGAGAATTTTAGAACTGGAGGAAGTCTTAAAAATTGTCAGAGTGATTTTTGGCATAAGGGTCAGGGATTACAAAATCCATTGAGATAAAAGTCATCTAATGTTGAATATTAGAGTAATAATAATTAAGATTAATTCAGAATATTTTAACAAGAATCATGGTTCTTGAAAAAAAAAATCAAGAAGGAAGGGAACAATAGTGAACAGAAGGACAGTGTGGGGTTGCAAGGAATGTTCTTCATATACCCTGCCCAAGGACCAGATCCTGAACATGTGCCTTCATGAAAGCTATGGTTCCCTTCATGGCCATTCAGCTCTGGTGCCAGAAGAAGTGAGAGACAAATATGGGAAATATGTATAATTGGTCAAATTATAACCAAGCCTAATGAAGTTTTCTGGGAATCCTGCAGGTTATTGCAGGGACTCCAGGGCTTATTCTGAGCATGGGAGGGCATAGTCTAAACCCAAGAAGAAAAAAATGATTAAATTTCAGATTAAATGACAAAAATGACAAAAATGACAAAAATTAGAGGTGGGGAAAAAAAACAGTCAGAAACGGTCAAATTAGTTTCCCTAGGCAATAGCTGAAGACCTAATTTTTTAAACCTAGTGAGATAAAATACATTGAAACAGAGGTTGGTTTTTCACAGTCTCTTACAGGTTCCTTCTACTACAAACTTCTATAGTTTTTACCCTTCCCTTTGTTCCTCTTCTTCTGTCCTAACGCACACTGCACACCCTTCCTTACCATTTGAATGCCCTCCAGTGAACACAAACCAGCACCACTAGCACCTGTCACACTCAGTTTCTTTTACCTTCTTTTCCAGAAGGGGAAGATCTCTTGCAATTTAAACACTTTCCATCTAAAACTAATGATTTATAACATTATTTTTTTTTCTTTTTTTTTCCCCTATGGAGTTTTAAAATACAAAGTAGGAATAATATTATTTTTAATTATTATACATAAATAAAAATGTAAATTTATTAGGACAAATGTGAACAGAAGGAGAAATAAATAAGAAGATATAAGAAGAAGAATGAAAAATTGCTATGCTACACTGACATAGGTTTTCTGCAGCCATACTATTGGCCATTGCCATAATAAGTTTCTCTCTCTGTATAGAGAACTTACGCTAGCAGATATAAAAACATGAAAACTCCAAAGAAATCAGAAACAGAGTTTACAGGATGATGTCCCAAATTAAAAATTAGTTTCAGATTTCTGTAAAGGGAATTTTCTTACTTTAGACATTTCAGATCACTATAGGCATTTTAGTTAAGTCATATTGATGACACCACATTTTCTTTCCACTGTGAAAGTGAGATTTTCTTCTGCTATAACATTTAGAGAAACCCATTTTAACTGGGCATATAGAATCTGTTTTGCATTTGAAAAATATGCTAATTTCCACAGGATGTGTTATTCATATCATGCCTACTGTAATTTACATAACTCAGGAAAAAGTATTCACATTCTGGGTTTTCGTTTGTTGCATAGACAATACTGATAATGCTCTCTATGTTGTATGAGTGTCTTAAAATGCAGTTGTTGGTCACCATGGAAATTTAGAATAAATAAATAATCTTAGCATGCAATTCCCTTATAAATTAGTATAATGTTCCTTATACTTAGCAGCAGTATTTTCTGAGCACTTTAGCAAATGTTGTGGTAAAAGTATTCACTTATTCAGAAAGTGCAAAAGGGTATACTTTTAAGAGCAAGCACTGAGGCAGGTAGTCTAGGACTATACATATTGCTCCTAATGGATCAAAGTTGTTTAGTTTGCAAGCAAAAAATGTTAGTTTTCCATCTTCCTAATATTTGGAATTTGAAAATCAAGATGATTTTTCTGGCTTTGATATAAATATGAAAAATTGTGCCACAAGTACTTAATAAAGTGTTTTTATTTATTTATTTATTTTTCCTTGCATGCTTTTGCTTTTGCATGAACTACAAGACAATGCAGCTCTGTAGTGGTAAAATAGTTCCATTAAAAATGAAAAATTATAAGACTCATTTTTTGGCTTTTACAGGAAGTAAAACACAAACAGATATTCAAACCTAAAGAATGAAAAATTGCTATCACAAAGTGGGAAGAAAACCTAGGGAAAATACTCTGGAGCCAGAAATCAATTTCCATCTCTTCAATAATCAGGTAAATAAATTCCAAGGAATAAAAGAGATCTACCCTCTATAATTTACATAGCTGTTCCTCCTCACTATCTTTTAACCAGTGGAGAGAGAAAAGCTGCCCTTGGGGTAGCATCTCTCCCCCTCTCTCAGAGCAGTGGAGCGGCTGCTACTTCCCACCCCTTAGGGCCCTGCTTCTTCTTACCTGCAACTGTTTGCTTCACCTCTTTCTTTCCCTTATATGGCACTAAGAGAACCCCCCATTTTCCCTCAAAGCATATTTTTCAAATAGGGCTTAGTGAATGCTCATACTACATATCTGTGGCTCTGTGGTTTCCACTTCCCTTCCCTATTCTTGCCAGGCTTCCCCTTCAGTCCCTTTTTATGCTCCTCTCTTCACCATCTCACTTCCCTACACCTATCTTCTCTTTCTACCAGCCTACCTTTGTATGGTATTCTGCAGTCTGTTTTAGAACTCTATTTTTAGTTATATTTTCTCAAAAGGAAGCATGTCTCAACAAGAAGCATGAAACAGTGAAGTTCTTTGTGAATTCAAACCAAAACCAAAACGTGGCTTATAAACTATTACTTGTCTGCTACCCAAGCTTCCACAGATGCTTGCTGAACACTACTTCATTGTTCTTGTTATTCTATAGGATGTCAGAAACAATGTGGTCACTATCAAATGCACTTTAAATACAGATTTTGTTGTTTTGCTTCAGGAACCCAACCAGTGTCTTAAATACTGTTCAAAGTTTATCTTGGTTGCCTGTATTCCCTGCTGCTTGATCAGATGTTGATGTGATCCAAGTGCTCTATTTCCTGTCTTCTGATTCTATTCTGGATTCAATAGATTCTCTTTTGCCAGAAGTTTTAAGTATAAATCCAGATGTTAGCTACTTAGAAGTTAATGCATTTTAGCATGAATTGTTTCAGTCGGTAATGCTTAAAAAAGTCAAAAGCAACATGTTGTCCCATAAAGACCTTTATACAAGAACTCATCAAAATCAGAAATGATTCACCTAGATCACCAGCACCTGCTCACTCACACAATTCTTCTTATACACACAATTTTTAGGGTATGGTTTATGCCATTTAAGGATTTGCATAGATCAGCCATGAAGTATTGTTGCCTAATAAAAGTCGACAATGAAAACAGTGGATACAGACTATTCTTGTAACTTTCTAAGGTTTCACAGCTTTGTGGGAAAGGGATACCTTAATAAGAAACCAAGTGCTTTCCATTTACCAGTCAGCCAATTCCAGATTCTTCTCATGCAGTTTAGGAGAAAGCAAACTACTAAGCAAAACAAGCTCCAAATTTAAATCTCTGCATAATAACAAGTATTCCTATTAAAGACATATCCGGTGTTTGGTAAATGTGTAGTCTGACTGAATGTGTGGAAGTGTCTGTCATAGTCTGTTAATTTGATTCAAAAATATCCGTTATTCTTTACGCCATTCTCAATCCTACTTCATTTAGTGGAAAAGATATTTCAGATTAAATGGTAGAAAATGTTGGTTTCTTCCACTGTATTACTGAAAAGCTAATTGTAGTATGTCTTCTTGTTTTGCAGTAATGAATGGAATTTGTAGCACGCTTTGGTGAGTTTTGTAAATTATTGAGAATGACTGATATATTTCAAGTTTACTATATTACATAGGACTTAGATTATATTACAGTTGTGTTTAAGAAACAGTCAAAACCAAAAACAATAATTATATGACTAGTGCAACTGGAAGAGAAAAGAAAGAGTTTTATATATAAACTGTATTGTGATGAAATCATCTGTATGGAATCCTCCATAAAATGGTATGGAGCAATTTGGTTGAATTTGGTTGAATGAATGGTGCAATTTGGTTGATAGTCGGCTGAATATGAGCCAGCAGCGTGCTCAGGTGGCCAATGTGCTCAGGTGGCCAAGAAGGCCAACAGCATCCTGGCTTGTATAAGAAGCAGTGTGGCCAGCAGGTTTAGGGAGGTGATTGTCCCCCTGTACTCGGCTCTGGTGAGGCCGCACCTCGAGTACTGTGTTCAGTTTTGGGCCCCTCGCTACAAGAAGGACATGGAGGTGCTCAAGAGAGTCCAGAGAAGGGCAACGAAGCTGGTGAGGGGTCTGGAGAACAAGTCTTACGAGGAGCGGCTGAGGGAGCTGGGATTGTTCAGCCTGGAGAAGAGGAGGCTCAGGGGTGACCTCACCGCTCTCTATAGGTACCTTAAAGGAGGCTGTAGCGAGGTGGGGGTTGGTCTGTTCTCCCACGTGCCTGGTAACAGGACGAGGGGGAACGGGCTAAAGTTGTGCCAGGGGAGGTTTAGGTTGGATGTTAGGAAGAACTTCTTTACTGAAAGGGTTGTTAGGCATTGGAATGGGCTGCCCAGGGAAGTGGTTGAGTCACCATCCCTGAAGGTCTTTAAAAGACATTTAGATGTAGCCCTTAGTGATACGGTTTAGTCGAGGTCTTGTTAGTGTTAGGACAGAGGTTGGACTAGGTGATCTTGGAGGTCTCTTCCAACCTAGACGATTCTGTGATTCTGTGATTCTCTGATTAGTCATGCTGTTGAGCAGTGTCCCTCACTGGCATGGGGCTGTGCAGTCTACTAATGAACTATTTAAAACTAACATCTAAAAACCATTAATAGAACCTTTTAATAAATCCACTTAGACTACTTTTTAGAGTTATATTGACAGGTGGGCTAAATTTAAACAATTTATACTATATAATACTATAAAGGAAATGTCCTGTGGCATATGTGACTAGTACAATTTGTATGACTAATGATATCACCATGATCAACTTTCGCTAAATACAATGCTGTCAAATATATAGCTATTAGTAAAGCAAAGCTTTCATGTTTAACAGAAGCATCCATATTGCAGAAGATGATCTGGGAAACTCCATTGGAATGAACAAATATTGTTCCCATTGATGCAATCAAGTTCCTCTCTGGTGCAATCATGTTATGCAGTTTTACACCTGGATAGCTGAGATGAGAATTGGACTATTTGTCTTTTCTAGACTAATATTCATACAAACAGCATTACACCCCTCTATGAAGCTGTAATATTCATAATAATTTTAGTAAACACTTACTGCAACGAATCACACAACTCCTTTAAAAAGTGCTGTTTTCAGCTCCTTAATTTTACAGGTATTACTATTGTCACTGAAGTGTAGTTTCTTTCTCTAATCAAATCAAGTCATTATCATAACTGCTGAGCCAATGGAGAACCCATATGGTAAATTATTTCATTTCTACACCATGTTTCCACCATCCTTTCAAGATCATAACTGATATTTTCATAGAATCATAGAACAGCCAGTGTTAGAAGAGAACCACAAGAATCTTTGAGCCCAACTCCTGCCTCCACACAGGACCACCCAAAAATCAGACCATATGTCTGAAAATGTTGTCCAAATGCTCCTTGAACTTTTACAGGATCAGTGTCATGACCACTTCCCTGGGGAGTCTGCTCCAGTGCCTGACCACCCTCTTGGTGAAGAACCTTTTCCTAACATCCAGCCCGACCCTCTGCTGTCACAGCCCCAGGCCATTCCCTCAGGTCCTGTTGCTGGCCCCCAGAGAGCAGAGATCAATGCAGGTCCCTCCACTCATGAGAAAAGCTGTAGGCTGCCACAAGCCTCCCATTAGTCTCCTCTTCTCTGGGATGAACAATCTAAGAGACCTCAGCCGCTTCTCATGCATCTTGCCCTCTAGACCCTTCATGATCTTCATAGCCCTCATTTCAATACTCTCTAATAATTTTATGTCATCCTTATACTCTGGTGCCCAAAACTGCACACAGAACCTGAGGTGAGGCCACACCAGCACAGAGTAGAGCAGGACAATCCCTTCCCTCCACCAGCTAGCAATGCTGTGCTTGATGCACCCTGGGGTACAGTTGGCTCTTTTGGCTACCAGGACACACTGCTGGCTCATATTCAGCTTGCCGTCAACCAAAACACCTAGATTCCTTTCTTTAAGTCTGTAGGGCTTCTGTCCAGCCTCTCATCTCCCAGTCTGTACATACAGTCAGGGCTGCCCCTTCCCAGGTGCAGAATCTGGCACCTCTTCTTGTTAAACTTCATATTCTTGGTGACTGCCCAGCTCTCTAATTTGTCAAGATCTCTCTGCAAGACCTCTCTTCCCTTGAGGGAGTCAACAGCTCCTCCCAATTTAGTCATCCTTAAATTTACTCAGTATACATCCAGGTAATTTATGAAAACATTAGAGAGAACTGTCCCTAAAATGGAGCCCTGGGGAACCCCACTAGTGACTGACTGCCAGCCTGATGTAACCCCATTTACTATAACACTTGGACCCTGATCCATAGGGCAATTCTTCACCCATTATGCTATGTATTTTACTAGCTTTATGCCCAGAAGAATACTGTGAGAAACCATAGTAAAATTTTTATTAAAACTATATTAAAATCATATTAAAATATTAAAATGAAAATAAGTTTGTTAAGCAGAACCTTCCCATCATGAACCCATGTTGGCTATGACCAGTGACCACATTGTCTTTTAGGACATTTTCAATAACTCCCAGAGTACCTTTTTCCCATAATTTTACCAGGCACTGAATTGAGATTACAGCCTGTAACTACCAGGGTCTTCTTTCTTGAAAACTGGAACAACATTTGCCAGTTTCCAGTCAACTGGGACCTCTTCAGATTCCCAAGACCATTGAAAAATAATTGAGATAGGTCTTGCAATGATATCAGCCAGCTCTCTGAGTACTCTGGCATGAATCTCATCAGTCCCTATATACTTATATGCATTCCAGTGGAGATTTTCTACTACAACCACCTGAAAGTTTTCAATCAACTTTAAAATGATGGTTTGATAATTATTACCTAAAATTACCTTAATTCCCTGCATTTGAGCTATATATATGCTGAATACATTACAGTTTTTGTAGCTCTGTAATAGCAAATATAGGAAAAGAACATGTAAGGAAAATAAATCATATGATGGGAACATTAATTTATTTATTAAATTGCCTAAAATTTTTGCCATGTAGAAGCCTAGGAAGGAACACATAGCCTTGAAAAGTATGTGTTAGATTATAGGAAATACAGTAAGGCTATGGCCCTTGCATCTTAAATCTACTGAAAACTTCTACACATTGTCATTCACTGCAGGTAGTCATTCCTGTTTTGTAAGGAAGCTAGTACAGACCTGCATGTTATATTTCCAACATTGTTTTTATTTTTGAAGCTAAATCCTAATGCTAAAGGACAAAAACAAAAAAAACCGCTTTAAGTTAAAGTACTAAAAGAGTCTGGGTAACAGGCTGCTTTTATTCTTTACTTCTTATCCATTTTTATTTCATGAACTGCTGCTCAAAATTGTAATGTCATGATTGAACTGAAGGAGTGAGAGGCTTCATGGTACCATGCATACAATCTAGTGGAGAGGTCCTAAGACCAACCTAAGCACTGACCATTCCCAAGTTATGTCATGGATCAGTAAAAGCAGCTGGCTCTGAAAGGGCCTTTAGATGCAGGAAAACAAACAAACAAACAAAAAACACAAACAAACAAACAAAAAAACAAACAAAAACAAACAAACAAACAAAAAAAACCTCAAAGCTGGTTCTACAGAGCACTTCAGAATGAACCTAAGAGCCACTGAGGATGGTGAATGTGTCTTGCCCACAAATGAAAGTGGTAGTGGTCAGAGACATCATCAAGTCAGAGTAAAGCTGTCAGTAGACATGCTACACCTAGATGATAAGTATACCCGTTGGATCTGAATCTTGAAATAATACATTCTTAACGTAAAAATATTTGCACAACAGAGACTTTGGTTTTATTCAGGTTCTGCAAATTTCTGGTGGTAGAACAGCTGTTCTTTCTGCAGCCAATGAAAAGAGTAGTAGTAGTGGAAATCTTTGTTTTTGATCACCTCTACTGGCCTCTATGTTTGTCTTGTTTTCTTGACAGGAGGTTATCAAATCATTATTTCACAGTGTCGTGAAGAAACTTGGTATACTGAAAGAATTCCTGTGAACCTAAGCATTACTTCAGAATGAAGAATTCACTATGATAAATGTTTCTGCAGCAAAGTAAGAATGACTTACAATGTATTTCAGTAGCACTTTAGGTGTCTTATCCCTGATTCATCTGGAATCACTGTCATCGAACTAACCACTATTAATTTATATGATATCCATGTGGATGTCATATGCAATCTCTGTAGTAGTAGTGGAAATCTTTGTTTTTGATCACCTCTACTGGCCTCTATGTTTGTCTTGTTTTCTTGACAGGAGGTTATCAAGCTTCTATTTTAACTCAGCAGTAATTTAACTAATCATTAGAAAGAGTATCTTTGCCTAGTGAAATAATTTCATATTCATCATAATAATACCAATCTTAATGGATTCATGTGATATTACTGCCACTATCATATGCATTGCAACAAAAACTCCATTATAATTTAGTTGTAATGTAACTTTATAATAAATGATTGGTAGTATGGGGGAGAAATGGCATTGTAAATTTTAGAGACACTATATTTTCACACAGTACCTTTATACACTGAAAAAACAGTGTAGAATTGCTGGTGTTTTCAGAGAGGAACTGCAGAAAAATGGCTAACAAGCAGCAATAAACCGTAAACTGTTTATTAAACCAGGGTGTCTATTACACTGAAATAAAATTTGAGAAATAACAAGTGTTCAATTTGTTTAATTTTTACTTAGGAAGGAATTAACAAGCGATTATTCACAAAAAGCTTGATTCTCACATCATAAAATTATAAAATGTTTTGTGTTGAAAGAGTCCCTTAAAGATCATCTAGTTCCAACCTCCTGCCATGGAAAGGGACATCTTTTAACAGATCAGGTTGCTCAAAACTCCATCTATGTTGTAGCAAGTAAATATGTTGTAGTCCAGATAGCTGCAACCTAATGAAATCATATCTGCTCAAATGGTAAAATGTTCTCTCTGCTGAGTCCTGAACCGTGAGACTACATTTTGGTGGATCAGTCTGTCTTCTTATTATGTTTTCATCATTTGTAAAGATCTCCTTCTGTTTGGACTCAACACCTCAATGACTTTAAAGCCTGTATTTTTTTTTTTTTTTTTTTTTTTTTTTTTACTTATACATAAGAAAATACAGTCTGTTTCCATTTGAGCCTTATTCAGGTGTTATGTTAGGTGCCATGAATTTGAAAACAAAATCCAATAATTCATAAGCAAACTGCAGGAAAGGACTACTCACTGGTTAATGTATGTGTAACCCTAAGTCAAGCAATTCCAAATGTTATTTGCTGATATTTATTAAAAAGTCAATAAACAGAAAATCAAAAATAAGTGCAAATAAAGTATCATAGGTAACTGGCTGACATACAAAGCAGTGCCACTGTCTGCTTCTTTTTTAACATCATTCCTATTGCATTTCCTCTGCCATAATATATTAACTTTTCATTCCTCCTCATTGATCTTACTACTCTCTGTCCTCTCTCTCTTTCTTTATACTTAACCATTCCCCCTCTACCCTCCCTTGTTCCCTAGAAGTATCCCACTTCTATCTTGGCTATTAACTTACTGTCTTCTCTTCTTCCTCTCCAGTAGCTTATTTTCCTTTGTCCTTTCATTCCCTTTTATCACTGTCTTGCCAGAAAGAACTACATTCTTTCTTGTTTTGGAGAAGAATATGTTACTTTGGAAAGCCAGAGAAAGATCAGGGCTGTGATATTTCTTATTTTCTTCTTCACTGATCACACAGAGGATGAAGCTTCTAAGAACTGGGGTTCCTTAAACTGGAATTCAGGCACGCAGCTGTCATGACTGCTGAGATCCAGCAGGAAAGGATTTCAGTGATGTAAATGATAGCTCTAAGTACGGGGCCAGCACAAGAGAGTAGAGGTTGTATTTGGAGAAATTAGACAGAATTTTACTGTTGTAGCTGAAATTCTTTGTCTTATTAGTCAGATGGTTATCAGTGCAAGCAGACACCCATGTGGGTGGTGATGGAGTTCGACACTGCATACCACAGGACTTTTAAGGAGAGCTGACTACTGCCTCTACTTCTTCATGTCAACTATCATGAACAAGGAAAAATTTATCTTGAGGCTGTAATGAAGTATGAGTTGTAGGTGAAGGGCAGAGGTGACTGCCTCCCAGCGGCTGAATGCTGACCAAGAGCTGGAGTACTGAATGTTGGGTCGAAGGCTGTGAGGCTGAGTTAGGAGAGAGCACATTGGTACAGGAGAGGGGAAACAGACTGAGATGGCTGCCATAGGAAATGGAGCAATGTGAGCAATGGAGGACCAAGTGGCTTTGCTCAGGTGGGTACAAGACCAACATTACACCAGGGAAAGGGTATTTGAAGCTCCAAGAGCCTTCCAAAGGGTGATGCTGTGAAGGTATGTTGTAAGAAAGGAGCAAGTACCTGGCTAGAGATCTCTAGCCATAGTCACAGATTTTAAAGGTCTGGCTTAGAGGGCTCAAGGGAATGCAAGTCCCCAACAAAAGATTGTAAAAGTTGTATCAAAAGAACTATCCAAACCATGTCTGTGTGCTGAAGATAGTCACATGATTATTTAGATTACAAGTGAACCTAGAGACAACAACCAAAAGAGCAATCCCAATGCACTAAGTGCAGTTCATCTCTGTACCAGAAGGTGCTCCTAACTCTGGAGGGTTGAAAAGCTGAACTTCAAAGGCAAAGGTGAACAGTGTAAACCTTGCAGCCTCAGAAGCACTAAGTGACCTTTCCAAGGTGAGAGCTAGGAATATTACCCATCTTTTCCAAATCCTCCCTCAGTGCTCTACATGATAGTCCATATTTCCCAGCAACAGTCACACTTACCTAATTAGTTTTGTTTCCCTGGAAACCTGCATGACAGAGCAGAACCAATTATTGTTTTGTTGAGACCTTCTAAGGCCAGCTCTAAGAATGGCAACAAATGTTCAAGACCACCACCAGCTCACCAAACACCAGCTCACTTTTCTCTTTTTTCTTCTCTTTCCCACTTTTTTTTTTTTTTTTTAATCAACATAACTGGCTTAGGGAACTCAGATATTTCTCCTTTGAAAAGTCAGGTGAAAAAAAAAAATGCTTATGCTGTTGCCTCTTCTGGCCAGGTGATATGGACATGGTTGGTAAAGGGCATAAGAGCCATTGTATATGATTTGCCTTCTCTCACGGTTCAGTTGAAACAAATGTCTGAACATTGATGTGACTTATAAGGTGAAAGTGGATAAAATTCATGGAGAAAATGCAGTTCACCTCCCTGTCTCAACCAGCTATTTCTAGGGATTCACCTCCCTGTCTCAACCAGCTATTTCTAGGGATTCAACAGAAAAAATACGTGAAGAAAATCTCTGCTGTCTTATGGATATGGGTTTGATCAGGCCACGTTTAGTCTGCAAGTCAAACAGTTTACAAAAATCTTCTTGCCACCATTAAAAATAAGACATTAGCTGAGTCACAAGACAGAATGCAAATTCTAAACCCTTTGAAACCCTCAGGGGACTGTGTCCAAGATATTTATTCTTGATACCACAGTCCAATAATTTACTTGGCATATACTGGTTCACATTTTTAAAATGCACAAAATGTTGATGTGTCTAGATTTAGGGGTTTTGTTTGAAGTCTACTATATCAAAATATTCATAATGAAACCCATTAGTTTTCAAATATTTATTTTTTATATTTTTTTATTTTATTTATTTATTTATTTTTGCTGTCTGTCCCAAGATGAAAAAACTGTTCAAAAACAAAGTGAACAAACTGCATGAACAAACTGTTTTGCTTATAAATGTTTACAAACTGCAGACTCTTCAGTTACTGTACATAGTGTTGGATGCTCATGTGCACAAAGTAGTTTCAAGTTGCATTTGCTTCAGATGCCAGAGAACATGATCACAGAACATGAACACAGAACACTGGGACTTTGCAGAAGATAAGAAGCTATGATGGAATAAATAAATAAATATATAAATAAATAAATTTATACTGATTCTTCTAGTTTTCTTACTTGTCTCCTACTTCTTTTCAATAAGAATGGTGTCAATGTGTGACTTAACTGATTATCATGTAGACAGCATAATCTTGCATATTCTGCATGTATTCCATGCAAATTTTACTTTATACACGCTGAAGTCCAATGTTTTCTCTGGAAGGTAAGTATTTGAGATCATTTTCAAGAACTATGTTCTCATGTTCATAGCCCATGTACTCAGACAATTTACCTGAAGCAGAAAGTAGAGACAGGTTAGAATGAACAAGCTATACTGAATTAATTGTGGTGCTATTAGGGAATGTACATTTAGAATAAACTTTCCAGCATAGTTTCTACATGTGACCTACATCACTGCGAGTAATAGTAGTATCCCTAGTACTATTGAATAAATAACAGTTTTTTGGGTTTTGTTTTGCCTTGTTTTGTCTTGTTTTAAATAAAATATTCCACAGATTAGATGCAGAAAGGCCAGTCCCTTTTCAGAGAGGACTGTCTTTCATTTTCATATACCTTCAGACAGTACATCAGAGAATTTATTTCAGCAGCAAACAATAACAGTCATCTAGATGGCCTGTCTATTCCCTTTGTAGCTCACTAATTCTGAAATAATTATTTCGCTTTTTCAGTACAAGGTATCACTAGGCAAGGGAACACACCACTTACCTACATATCTTTCTCCAGTTTTCCCTCTCACTCTCCGCTTTGCAAACACACTATCATTCCTGCACATCACTGCAGACTCAGCAGTGTCTTTAAACAACCAGTTAAGCATTGAGAAGGTGGAATTCCATCTGGGCAGGCTGTTTCACATTGGCACCTCTTAAAAGATGCAATACCAAGAAAAGAACAGCTGAAGCAGCTAAAGACATGTTTTATTTTCACCTAAGAAAACAGACACTCAAAATTAAGTCTTTTATCCTTTCTGCCCTCTCTTATACCCCACATGACACCGAGGTAAAATCCCCCTCCTTGAAGGGACACACCATGCTTACAGTAGTGATGAGGATGTGCACAGGAAGAGGAAATCTGCCCTCTCTTGATCTTTTCTAACACAATTTTAACATGACAAATTCTTAGCATGAAAATAAGTTCTATCCCATATAGTTCAGTCTCCCAACAAAGGAATTGACCACGTATCCCAAAGTAGAATTTCAGCATACGTACACACAATAACACTGAATGTTATCACTACAGTGTTACCCAGACAAATAGAATCATAGAATCGTTTAGGTTGTAAGACACCTCTAAGATCATTTGTTCCAACTTTTAACCTAGCACTGCCAAGTTCACCATTACACCATGTCACTAAATAGACAATTATTGTATAAAAATTCAGGTCACAGCTCCCCCAAACATGGCAAAACTGTTATTAACCTAATTGTTATAATGTGAGAGTGTATTAAATACAAGATTGGAAAAATACTTTAGCATATATTTCCATTTATTATGCAGGTAGACAAGAGAACCCAAGGGATGAGCAAAAGTTCTTATTTCCTAGTCCAATGCACATTTGTATTAGGCAAGAAGAAAGATTGAAAAGGAATAAATGGCAGAGGAAGAAAATAGGAGAGTAATGAAAAGTAATGCCTGAAGTAGACAGATAAGGAAAGAAACAGAAGAATGACAAGGCAAAAAAAACAAAGAATTGAGAAGGAGGATGAGTCAAGCAAGGTAAGCAAAGAGGAATGACAGCTCATGACAAGATTTGCTCTAATGGCATCACCTGGCTTAATTTCCTCTTAGGAAGGCTGGCTTGCAAGAACAATCAAAACTTCCTATGGATTCACACCATGAGAAATCAGATTAAACAGAGATGTTATATCTATTCACTTTCAATCCCTCTTCTTGTTTCCATTCACAACTGAGCACAATATTGATTAATGTGTATTGACAGATGTCCCTATGGGATAGGGAAGCATCACCCTCCAGACTCCAAAGTAACACACAGTGAAAATAATCAACTTGCTATAGGTCAAACAGGACATCTGTGACAAAGCAGGAAATTGACCTACTCTGCCCTGTTTCACTCTAATGTTCTTAACAAAAAGATCAACTTCCGGGAACACTTATCAGCTTAGTGATATTGACCACAATGGTTGTAACTTTCATGATGTTCAATGGACAGCCTGCCCTGCAAAAATGTACATTTCTAGACATTTGTTTTGTTAATGTCTGCACATCCCTAAATCAAGCAACCATTTTCTGAAAATCTGTAAAGTCTAGAGTTAATATTTTCAAGCTCACCATGCTTCTTCACAGGTGGTAAAGCCAAAGGGAGAAATAGTGATTTGGCAAACAGTGTAACAACCTTGTCCAGCATGAAATGTTGGCCAAGAGCAGTGAGATTCTGGCTAAGCTCCTCCAGTGTGAGAGAGACAGCAATGAGTACCTGTCACAGGCTGTGTTCCGGGTTAGGACTGGCTTCTGATAATAGTCTCATAATTGCCCTTCAAGTAGAATTCTCTCATTCTCACACATACATTTATTTAGCTTATTAGAATTGTGGAAATGAGTCCATATCCTAGATACTGAGCTCTTCCTCTCTCTTTTAAGGCAGAATCAAAGCAATTACTGATGGAATATTCTCTCTGGGACCCTCTTCTGGGTCTGGATCAAATGAAACATCAAAACTTTGGAAACCACCAAGACTTTTCTAAATTCTTCAAAGCTAGATGTTTTTCTTTCCCCATCTTTATAACATCATCAGGATTTCTTTTATTCTCCCCAGATGGTATCTCCTCTCCAAAGAATGATGCCCTTTTCTCTATTGTGCTGTCCTCTTAAGGAAAATATAAGAGGCTTCTTGTTTTTCTGTGTTACTAAGTTTCATCCATAGGCAGGCCTAAAAACAGTGAATGTCTTATTGGTCCAGGCACATGGCATTCTCTACATGTAGTCTCACTACTCTAGAACGTACTTAGCCCCTTTCTGGGGCAAAACCTCTACTCCAGAGTAGACTGTATGAAATATCAGACCTTCAGGGGGACTGGCTTTGAAATATGTGTCTTTGGGAATCCTGAAATATTGTTTCCACTTGCTAGAGAAATACTACAAATAAGTTGATTCACTGATGAACAGTCTTGAATGAAGTACAGTTTCATTCTGCAAAGAAAGAGTTAACTGAAAATATGAAAGACAGTTTTCAAGCATATTTCTCTAAACTAGATTTTTCTTCAGAATAACACCATAGCTAAGAGCTGTTCAAATTTTTTTTTTTTTTTTTTTTTTTTTTTGCCAGAGGGGGATAACGAATGAAGGAAAGAACCATGACACTACTGCATTTAGATTAAGGAAGTGATACATGTAATGAGATATGTTCTAGTGAGGGTGGACTTCATTATCAGAATGCAGAAGACAAGTCATCTGAATGTGGGCATTTCAACACCTGTTTCTGGAAAGAGGATATAGCTGCCTTGTTTTTCATGCAATATGCTTCCCAAATTTTGATTAAACCCTGCTTTTCATGGTAGCAAATTGTAATCCTCAATCTTATCACAAATCATGCTAATGCTTTTCTGTTTTAAATTACCTGATGGCGGAGCTCATACATACACTACAGTCATGCAGTTAAATGCAGTTAAAATTTACAAAAGCACCTTTCATAGTTCACAATGGGCAAACAGATTTTTTTCTTTGTTTTCAGAAAGAGGTGTTTAACGGAGGAAAGCCTCAGGCCAAGTAAAGTTTGCAGGGAAACTAAATCTGAACTGTAGTCTGCCAGTAGGTGATTCTCACTGTCACTCTTAGGTCTGCATAAGCCTCTCTAATTCACAGCACAATTTGATGACACAGGTTTAAAGACAATACAGTAATACAACCAGCCAACAGTTTGTTACCAGAACTCTGCCTCTGTCCTAAGAATGTCTAGCTATGACTTATCTCATTTTCGGGTAACGTGATCTGTTATTTTGGTCTGAATTTAACAATAACAGCAATAGAAGAAATAGAAAATAGGAAGGAAAACAGATTTATACTGAGATCACTGTAGCAACAAGAGCATATTTCCAAATACCCAGAGCCAAATAGCAGTTGGTACTTCAGGAGATAGGATTTTGGTCCCAGTGAAGGCTGGCAATGAGTCAAACAACAGAACAGTGCTGCAGTAGATGGGGAAAAAATACCTCTCCCTGAGAACAGTAACCTTGCCTCATTCTGCATTTATAAATTCCTGCTCTTTGCCAAGGGGGAGGAACTCTACTGCTCTAAAAACGTTTGCTACCTTAAAACCTAGCAATGTCTTTACATAAATTCTTGGTTTTCTTTTTTTCTCTCCATCAAACATAAAAGAAAAATCAAGTGCTTTAAACCAGGCCAGATTGGTTTCATTTTTTACCCTAACATTAGTCAAAATAAATATCCCTCAGGAAATAATTTTGGCATGTAACCGAACAGCTTAGCTATTTTTTTTCCTCTTAATATGGATGTAATTATGAACAATACAGTATGTTCTTATTGCAATCATTGTGATAGAACTGCTAGCATTTACACAGTAAAGCGCTCAAAGGCAGATTTTCCTTTGTATCACAGCTGCAGTGGGTGTCATCTTGCTTAAAACGAATGACCATTCAAATAATTTCTAATATTGGCTCCTGACTCAGAAGCATTTAAGAAAATTGGTTGCAGCCAAAACTTGTAGCTGCTGGTATGTGAAAACTCTGAGGACAGAAAAAAATAAAAAGAAAGGAATTTCATAGTCCTTTCTTCCCTCCCCCATCTAAGTGCTTTAACTGTGGATGTGTGCTCATGGAGTTGTGCAGTTACAGAAAATAACACATGCAAAGTTGTCACCTCTCAGTCCAAGCTGGAATTAGACTGATGGAAAGCTTTGGCTGTAGCCTTGTTTCTGCCTCTCTGGTCTTAGTACTTGTAGGCATGTGGGGCTTAAAATAGTTTTATTGCATGGTTTTATTACATGAGTGATCTATTCTCCATGGAGCTGGGCATGTTTCCTCTGCTGTGCAATGACTTTCCCTTGTGAAGGACTCCCCTGGAGTTCATGAACTTATAGGTGCTAGGCTAAAGAAAAAGGAAGCTGCACGCATGTTTACAGAATTTTGGCTACATTTTTTCTGGCTGTGAATTCAGTTATTTAATGAAATTTGCCATTTTAATGCATAACATTTCAATTTACCATTTCAGAAGGAAAACTCAGCACAAGACACTTGTAAAACTGTTTGAGGAAGTATTTGGGGCCCACTTCTTGTCAGATGAACAAGACCTGTGCTAAGCCACCTCGTCACCCACACAGTTACACTGCCTGTGCCAAACAAGACCCCCACTTGATATGGCCATCACAGTGGATGAGAAGTTGAGCTTGGAAGAGTTGTGTGATTCTTCACACCCTAGGCAACTAGGGAGCCAAATGCAGAAGGAGATGAATGGTGTACAGTATTTGCCTCACTGCTTCTACCTTCTCGTTCATTTTTTTTGTAGCCAGGCAGCTTACACTCATATTGACAAAACTTAATCATAATTAGTGAATGGCCCTTTGTGTCCAGAGTGTTTTAAACCAGGCTCAGAAGTCAGCCTTGCTTGATTTTCAATGTTTTGGCTACTTGGTAGTTAACAAGGCTTAGAGGAATGAATTTGGACCAGCTGTGGCTGCATTATGTCATGGTTTGGCAATGGGCTCCAGCTGACTGATAATGAACCACAAAAACAGCTGGAATTATTCCATCCTCTCCTCTGCAGCAAAATTCCACTTTGCACTTCACTCTGAAGTGGCTTCTTCACTCTACAGTGGCTGGTGGGCTTCTACTGAAGATGCCTCCATAGGTAACAGGACTGAAAAGGGATCTCAAGACAGATGCATGAGTTTTCCTTTCGGCTGTGTCATTGGATCTGAAGCAAGAGTCATGCTCCTATGGAAGCTGTGGCTCCTAAAATGGTGGCATTTCCATTACCATAATTACAAGTGGGCATAGAAACCGGTTTTCTCCCATTTTACCAGTTCTACCTTCACAGAAGGAATGGACCAACAGGACTCAGGAGGATCATCACAGCCAAGGTCTTGATCTCCTTGGCACACTAATTACTCCCCTTCATAAACTAATGAAGTATCACCTTGAAAGTAGTTTTGTTGCCCTCCCAGCTCTGATAGCTGTCCTGAGAGTAGTGACTAAAAAATCTTTTAACAGTCTTAGTTTGCAGATGCTAGGTGCTTATAAGTACAATTTAAAGTAATTCACTCATTTTATATGACATGCAAAAAGCGACATCCCATCTGTTTTCTCCTGTTCATCTAAGCATATTCAGTCCACAATTTAAGGAATTCCTTTTTTTTTTTTTTTTTAATTATATCAGTGATGATGACGTACAGCGCCTAATTTAGACTGATGAGTATGATGAGTATTATGTAAAACTGTAACAATAGGACAACCTCTGCTCTGCAGTCCAAGATGAGAATTGGTAAATCAGCACAGCCAGAGAAAACAGCTAAGATGGTGAGGGATGCAGGCCACTCAGTGAGTTCTGGTCTAGGTTCAACTAACTGAACTGGATGTGATAAATATCTGGATATGACATGAGAAATCACTGGATATGACAGGTAACAATGACAGTACCTGACAGGAGGTGCAGATAGCACCATAAGGAATGGCTGAATTTCATAAATGGTTAGGAGGGAGTGATGTGAGAGATGGCCAAACCTCACAGGTAACTGAAAGTGAAGTTCAGGACCTTCTGGGGAGCAGAACTTGGCAAGACCAGCAACACCTTGGTAACGACATATGAATGACATATACAGCTGAGTTTACCTCTGTCAGAGATAGGGCAAGGAATACAAATTGGACTATGGATGTAGGAAAACTGGGACTGATAATGAAAAGTAATGAAGGGTGGGTTGTTTAACTGGAAAAGGATTTGTGAGGAGAGAGTATCAAGAGGTGGAAAATAGGATGACGATATATTTAAATGGTGTGTTTGTTATTGTTCAAGGATATCTGTGTGGTTGCCTTGCACTTTATTGTTGCCAATACAGCAGAACAATAAACCTGTTTGTTGGACTATAATATATGCCTTGTGCTTGCTTCCATGGCCTAGAGGACCTCAGAAGGTAGTGCTGTGCCTCCCTTCGAACTGGCAAGGGAACAGAAGTACAGATGTCTTGAATATCCTGGTGTTATCAAGTTTCAGACTTGACAGATATAAGGCAAAAATGAGCTGACTGTTGCAGTCAGAGTGCACTTCTGAACTAAATCTCAGTGATGTCTCCACTTTCTGAGCTTAAGTTCACTTCAAGGAGAGGCACTTGTTTGTGCCTGAGAAACACAAAGTGGATTCTCTTCATTTAACACTAAACTGGAAGAGATGAACTAAGGGGGGGTTGGGAAGGTTTCACAGTTGAGAAACTGTCATTTAAACCACTTTTCCCAAAAATGCCTTGTAAGCTATGCAAGTCTTTTCAGGTGCCTTTTTGACTTTTAGTCCCCATCTAATTTTCTTAGGTGAGCTTGCTAACTACATAAGGGATGTTCTAAGTTAGCGACTTCATCTGTGCACCTCCTTCTTCCCTTTTAATATCAGTGCAGTGCTTCAAAAAGCAGTGGTGTGAACCTACAAAGTTTCAAGGTGCTTGAGTTAATAACACTCAAAATATTTAGATCACACTAGCAAAGAAATTACAGAGGATATAGGAGAGCACAAATGTAAATTACAGAGGATATAGGAGAGCACTATTTCCTTATCAAAATAAATTGATTTTATGAATCAACATAAAATGTGAGGTTTGCAGAAATGGCAATACTCTAAAAATTTTATATATGACCATTGAGGGCAGAGATTCTTACAGTTTTGTCATATCATTTTCTCCCTCTCTATGGCACAAAATAAATGTATGAGACTTCCTAATGAAATACATTTTCCGTGATGATGTCAAGAGAATCTTTCTTCAGGAAAAAAACAACAACAACAACAACAAAAAAAAAACAGTTCTGCAATGGCTGTTACTGTAAAGATATGAACAGTGACAACTTACTAGTTCTATTTTATTTCATCTTCTGTTTCAGACCTCACAGAGGAAACATAGCTCCCTATTCAGTAGATCTTGCTTTTTCTGAGCCCCCTATTGAAACAAATGTGCATTATTTTTATTTATTTTTTTGTTTAATTTTCTGTACATTTTCCTGGGTTAGATTGATCCTCCTTGGATGAAATCAGACCTTTTCTTGGGAAATCAGGCTGATGGTCTGTGAGAAGTTCCTCATCCACAATTGTAAAAAGACACCAGTTTGTTCTGCCCACCCTTTGAGATGAACAAGAGTTCCGTGAGGTAGACCAGCACAAAGTTCATGCTAATATAAAATCTGCCACCATCAAGGCTTTGAACAAGGTGTTGTGCAGCTAAGTATACTCTGTTCAGAACAGGGGGAAGGACAGGGCGTGGTAAATCAGCCTGCAAACATGTAAACATACCCTATGTATAATCAGGCATGCTCTGACATCAGCCACAGCTATGGATTTCTTTGTTTCCAAAAAGGAAAGAAAAACAGAGATTACTTAAAACAGCAGAGGTTTAGCAAATGTAAGAAGTGACAAAAATGAAGTCCATGTTTTGCCTTTGGCTTGAAGGTGACCTGGAGATTTCATGCAACCTACTTTGCATAAAAGCAGGACATGGTTATTTCATTACAGAAGCACCCATCATCTCTCAGCTGAAAAATGCAATAGGCACTAGCATCACTTAGTGTTTTCACTGCCAAGGCTCTGAGGCTGGCACCTAGCCAGTTCAGGTGTGTCCCCACTGCATACAAGAACAGAACAGGTAAGCCTCTGCTTTTGAAAGCTCACAATTTTAGATTTTTTATTTTATTTTATTTTTTAGTATTAACCCACAGGCCTGATGCTGTGCTCTTTGTTAGATGTGCTGTACATCACAGGACAAGCAAAATGGATCTTGACACATCCGGGTCCTCCCAGAAAGTTCTCTTTTCCCAACTGTGAGTGCTGCAAGAGAATACTGTCCACTTACTGGATGCTCATGTACTGGAATTCTCAGACATATAAGCACTGAACCCACAGACATAAACCCTCAATGTGCATATACAGTGAGATCATAAAGTTGATCCTTTCCATTTTCGGTAATGCTGCCTGATATTGGCCTTACATCTTGTGCACAGATTTACTGTGTAGCACATGCTCAAGGGTTCTGATTAGCACCAGACTCATTTTACACACTGCAGCATAACGGGTCATATCTTTCTTAGTCGGAAACATGAAGTAGAAACATGGGAGCCCTACAAAGAGCTTGCAAACTAAGCATAAGACAAGATATAACAGATGGAAATGGACAGATGGGGGACTAAAATATAGGTGGTTGTCCTTGCACACCAGCAGTTCTTACTAAGTGGGTTCTTAAAGAGTGAGAGATGATGGCAATAAAATTAAGCCTTTTCCTAAAACATTGTTTACTAGAGTGTAAGCCAGCTTGGAAAGTCAGAGCATCACCAGAGACTACCTACGTTCATTCAGTGGGTAAAGGAGACAAACGAGAAGCTGGAGAAGCTCAGATATGAAAGGAAAACTTTCACTGAACTTTTTAAACAACAAAAGAATTTACAAAGAAATCATGACTAAGCAGGAAGTATGAACTATATATCGTGAACAAATCAAAAACAGATAAATATTTTTAAAAGAGAAAACTATTTAGTAGGTAGCTTGCTCTTTACTTACTAATACTCTTTGTTGTGCACAGAAAGCATGTAATTAATTGGATCAACTCTTGTTTCCCATGATTGGAATGAAAGTAGTAAGAATGTTTCCTCTTGACATATCCAACAGCTGAAAGCTGACAGAAAGTTTTGAAACACGATTTATTTCTTGCAAATATACAGAGAAGAACTTTATAGAAAATGGACCAAGAGGCCAATTTTTACGTTTCCTAAACCACAGAGCATCAAGATTTTTGTTTGTTTGTTTGTTTTTTCCTTGAGTTGAAATGTTGTCTTCAGCAGAGCATTTTGGCTTGGACTGACAAAGTATTTATTAATCCTTTGTGTTAGAAAAAGTGAAGCAAACTGACCAACAAAACTGGTAAACTGGATCAGAAACAGATATGTAATTATAGCAGTTACTGCTTGAGACAACAGTGATTCCTTGCTTCTATTTGTTCTTGCAATCTTAGATTCTTTAAAAAGCATCTGATTTATCATAGTTTCACATTTTAAATACAGTTCTTTACAGAAGAGATTGGCAAGAGAAGGAGAGCAGTTCTGTAATTTAACACATTATTTCATGCTCCCCAGGCACATCCCATGGTGCAGCAAGTAACCATTCCCTAGAATTTAAAGAAAAAGGACTTGAGTCCTGCAGGGTGGGGGTTTCCTCAGCATCTATGTACAGCAGGTGGTGGGATCCCCATCCCTGGCCACTACAGAAAATGCAGAAATAATAATGTGAGTTTTGATATCCAAGACTAGCTCTTTGTACTGTGTGAATATAAGATAGGGACTGAAAAGCTGCCAGCCCTGTGTAGTATCTAGGAAAATGATTCTGCTTTGGACACTGCAGTTATAATTTTTTTTAGGAAATTGCCTCAGCTGAGTCAACTCAGAATAGTTGTTCCAAAATTAACACTACCTTTTAAAAAACGCTAATTAAAATTTAATCTTTCGGCATGTAAGATGCCCTTCCTGGCAAAAGGCAAAAAATAGCCCAAATTGGAGGGGATGGATGTGGGTGGGAGAAACTCACATAGCTGAAGCTGTAGCTTCAATTGGCCTGTGAAGCAGCAGGACCTAGGTAACTGCTAAAGGGAAGGAATTCCTTACTGCAAGGGTGGTGAAGCACTGGAACAGGTTGCCCAGAGAAGCTGTGGATGCCCCATCTCTGGAAGTGTCCAAGACCAGGCTGGATGGGGCTTTGAGCAACCTGGTCTGGTGAGAGGTGTCCACGCCTATGGCAGGGGGGTTAGAATTAGATCATCTTTAAGGTCCCTTCCAATCCAAGCCATTCAATGGTTCTCTGAAAATTCCTGGTATTCTCTCACACTGAAATCAGTGCTCTGACCTTACATGAAATTCAGCAGCCAAAATCAACATTTTCCTTGGTATTTCAGGATAAGAAATGTATCAGGAGGTGGCCTAGCAGTGGGTCAAGTGAGTTGTGGTAATATAAGCAACTGCTTGTGTTTCTGGAATGAGACCTACTTTGTATGACTGAACTGAATGCTGATGCCCTTTCACATCTCACCAATTGTGTCTTCCTGACTCTATTCAACACCATGCAGTGGTCACCAGCAGAACATGATCTGTGAAATTTCAGCTCTCACAGGTAGAATCTAGGACCGGATTTAGTTTAAATCCTATCATATAACAATTTATTTTCTTATCTATAAATTGGAGGATGTATGCCACATCACTTGCTACTGCTGAGCAGGAGGTCAGTTTAATATACCCTTATAAAAGCACTGGTAATCAGCTCAAAAGTGCTATTATGTTCAAAAATAAAATTAAATAGAAGGTAAAATATATTTCTGCATTAAGCTAGCACAGCTACAATGACTACATCATAGATAATTTGGCAGAGCATGTATTAAAATATCTGTCTTTGTTCTTCAGAGCGCAAGTCTGCTCTCCCACACATGGGTGTCTCAGGACACTGCAACATACAAGCATAAGAATGGTGATTATTTGTTCCCTGTATGGCCACAGTGCCTTCACATATTAAAAGTTTTTTTTTTTTTTTTAAATTATTATCATCTTTATTGCATTATCAGAAGGTCTCAGATGTATGTGTGGTTTCACTGCCTGCTGGGTTTCCCAACTTAGAGGTCCAGCCTGACCCTCCCTTGTCACAGATCCATGCCGTTCCCTCAGGTCCTGTCACTGTCCCCAGAGAGCAGAGATCAGTGCAAGTCCCTCCACTCCCCTCATGAGGAAGCTGCAGGTCGCCATGAGGCCTCCCATTAGTCTCCTCTTCTCTGGGATGAACAAACCAAGAGACCTCAGCCGCTTCTCATACATCTTGCCCTCTAGACCCTTCATGATCTTCATAGTTGTGCTTTGGATGCTTTATAATAATTTTATGTCCTTCTTATACTGTGGTGCCCAAAACTGCACATAGAACTTAAGGTGAGGCCACACCAGCACAGAGTAGAGCAGGACAATCCCTTCCCTCCACCAGCTAGCAATGCTGTGCTTGATGCACCCTGGGGTACAGTTGGCTCTTTTGGCTACCAGGACACACTGCTGGCTCATATTCAGCTTGCCATCAACCAAAACACCTAGATTCCTTTCTTTAAGTCTGTAGGGCTTCTGTCCAGCCTCTCATCTCCCAGTCTACACATACAGTCAGGGCTGCCCCTTCCCAGGTGCAGAATCTGGCACCTCTTCTTGTTAAACTTCATATTCTTGGTGACTGCCCAGCTCTCTAATTTGTCAAGATCTCTCTGCAAGACCTCTCTTCCCTTGAGGGAGTCAACAGCTCCTCCCAATTTAGTCATCCTTAAATTTACTCAGTATACATCCAGGTAATTTATGAAAACATTAGAGAGAACTGTCCCTAAAATGGAGCCCTGGGGAACTCCACTAGTGACTGACTGCAAGCCTGATGTAACCCCATTTACTATAACACTTGGACCCTGACTGGTAAGGTAATTCTTCACCCACTGTACTGTGTATTTTCTAGCTGTATGCTGGGCATTTTTGCCCAGAAGAATACTGTGAGAAACCATATTAAAATCTTTACTGAAATCCAAAAAATATTACATCTACTCGTTTCTCTTGGTCAACTAGATGGGTGATCTTGTCACAAAATGCAATCAAGTTTATTAAGCAGAACCCTCATCGGAGATGGACTGCTAGGTTTGACAGATTATTGGTTTGACTCAGTAAGATATTTTATATGTTTTTACGTTACGTGGGTACTTTCATTAGCCTCTTTCCCAATACGAACACACATATTGTGAATTTTGGACTTATGACTGTTGTTCCTAGAAGACTTTGGAGTAAAGAGAGTCTTAGCATTGTTCAGCCATCCTCATCTCTTTGCATTTAAGCCTATGTATTCATTATGAGGTGGATTCTTTGTTTTTACTCCCCATGTATGATATCCAAGCTAAAGCTCATACCTTCGGCGTAAAGGTATGATGTTCCTCTTCTATTTGATCTTTTTTCAAGTATGTCCTCATCCTGCCTGTAATGAATTTTTAAACTATTTATTTCTTTTTCCTATTATTTGTTTCATAGTGTTTGTCCTATCTGATGTTCACTCAGTTCTGGCATGCCGATATATTCAGAGAGTACTTTAGAAATCAATAGCTAATAGTAATTGCAGAAACCAGCTAAGTTGTTTGTGAAATTTAGTCTGGGACCTGGCATAGAAAGACAGGGCTTTTGTAAGATGTTGTAAGATGTTTTGTATGTTGTAAGATGTACTACATTACAAAATAACTCCAAACTGCAAGAAGAGTGAGACTTCATAAGCACTTCACATGGAAATTCTGGCTAGGAGTCGAAGACTTGTTTTTAGGTGGCATGCCAGCATACATAAGCTGATTTTGCAGCCTTCCCAAAGACTTTTCTGACACTGCTAATGAATGTGTCATTTCACTCCTTTTAAAACTGGCTTGACATGGTAGGAAATGCTTGCTTACTTGGAATGCTTGTCTTTCATTCTTGAGGGCCCTAATGATTTTAGTTCATTCCGTCCTTTGCCCTTTTCTTCCTCTGCTTTGAATAGACATGGGAGGAGCTCCTGCATATTAATCTTGTTAAGTATGCTAGAGCTGGTAGTCTAAAATCTAAACTGCTTGATTTAGTTGCCAGAGGTAAGTTTCCTCTTTATTTAACCTCTCTCTGGAGACAGATGAACTGCTCTGAAAACACAAGGTCATACCTTTGCATAATGGTGACAGTAAATTAATGACCTTTTACAGATCTAGTTCATGACTTTCTGTACTATCTAAATCCCAAGAAAAAAAAGTAAAATGCAGATGATTTCTCAGATTTTTTTTTTTTTTTAACTTCATGAATTGTTTTTATTACCTAAGTCATTCAATCTTTCCTCAATGGTACATATGCTGCAGGTGTTATGTTACTTGTCAGCTCTGGACCCACAGTACTAGGTTACAGGTTCATCAGCACTTAAAACTAAAACCCTCAGTATGAAAAATCATTAACTCTTTTTATGAGAAATCACCTCTCATTCCCTCAATCTCCCCTGGAAAAAAAAATAAAATAGAGATGAAATAAAAATAAAAACACAGAACAACAAAAACAACAAAATCCCAACTAATTAACTCTCCTTAACTCTTCCCATTACCTATAAATTTGTGATGCTCTGTATTAAAGCATCCTTCAGAATCTTAATTTTCTCTAGATAACTGACAGTTATTTTCTTGTTATACATCTATAGCAGTGAAATATATCCCTTGGTTAACAAAGAAAAAATTGTTCTATGAGTGTGAATTTATATTTATTATAATAGTCCTTCAAGTGGGCTAGTTTATGTACTAGGTGATGTAACCAGCTCACCATTTTCCATGTCCGTCCATCTGACCAGCACTGCACTCTCCTTGGTTTGTAAAACTTCCAGAGGTTGCAAGCAAAGGGGGCAAATGAGTCTTTGCTATGTTGGCAGCTCACAGGCAGAACCATTATGTGGCTCTCTCAGATCATTAACAGGGAATATTATCTGAAATTGACCTTGTTTATACACTAAGTGCCTTTGGCACTGCTTCAGGATACTTAACATGAACAATTATCTGAGAATAATATGTGCTTTTAAAAGACTATATTGCTTAAGGAGTATCTCACTGAAAAAAAAAATAAATAAAAATAAAATCTAGGGTGCACCAGCATTTTCTTTTCAAAAGGTTGCATGAAATATAACTTCTTGCACTTCAGATCATATTTGTCAGGCTGCTGGGAATTTACACTTAAAGTAGACCTACCAGTTCATTGTAATCTATTAAGGAAAGAGCCATCCAATGTCTCTATTTCACATTATTGCCCTAAGTTTTTTAGTGTATAAGCAAATTGTAGTATTTTGGAAGACATGCTATGCTGAAGGTTCAGATCATGCAAAAGTCTACATGAAAACAGAGAATGAATTGTGTGAGCACACAAAAAGTTTGCTCCGTGTCTTAGGTACAATTTTTATCTCTTTTTCTAGAGGGAGAATTGTCCTTTGCAAACTGTATGTTCCTGAAGGGCTCAGGTTTTTAGACAAAGGAATTACCAAGCATGTTGTGTGAACAGCTTGCTTCAGGACTGATATTTAAATATCTAAATAAAGTAGTTATTCTCAAATAATACCCATAACAAAAGAAGGGATAATAATCATTTTTGTATATTATAATTTCATAATTATAATTTTATAATTATAATGAAATTATAATATACATAATTCAAATAAATGTACCTCAACCAAATAAATGTATATCAGGCTGCTGACTATAACTGGGACACATTAGGCTGACAGAAGTTATTATTACTTTTAAAGCCTTATACATATGCAAAAAAATAGATTACATTATGTATAAAGTGTGTAATGATTGGTGGTAGCAGGTGAAAAGTTGCTACGTGTGGTGATGGTATGTGCACTTAGACGGTTGATGGAAAAGCAGGAATGTAAATATCTTCAAAGTTGAAGTGAAGAGAGCAGTACAAGCCCAGGCTTCTCCTGTTGGAAGACCATACTCCCCGTGGGGTATAGTGAAAGTTTAAATGAAAAGTCTGAAAAATGTTATTCTAAGATCCAAACTAAAGACAGAATCTCCTAGAATTTCAGATTACTAAATGGAGATTCCAGATTTTTTAGATATGCATATAATTATGCCCGAATTCCTCTTCTCTAGGGAAAGATAAAGTATATGATGTCTCTGTTTCTCCAGCAACATTCTTCAATTGGAATAAGCTACAAGTCATAGCTGTCCCATCAGTCTTTTCAGTCAGGCATCACGAAGTCTGGCAGGCAACTGGGAGAGCTGCTTAGCCCTCTATAATTTCTTTGATGCCACTCTTGAGCAATACAGTTTTACTTAACTGTTCTTTTTTTTTTTTTTTTTTTTTTTTTTCTGTAACATGGTTGTCTTGGGCTTAACATTTTGTTTTTCTGGCTTTTGCCAGAACATAACTGATATAAGATAATGTAATGCCAAGGGCCTCTCTTCCTAATTTTAAAAGACCAGTATATACCAGTGCAGAAACATTCATGTCTCCTAATCTTCAATGATTTTTAAGATAAACATTTATACACCTTTCTGGACATTATTGGGGTAATAACAATAGTTCATATAGCCTCCAATAAAGGACTCATTCCCAGTTTGTTAACCACACAGTATTAGATTCTCACCGTTCTGCAGTCAAAACAAGTAAGAAAAATATTGGGTAGAAGAAAAGAAATGTCGATCCTGTCTGACAGATGAGGAGATAAGGGCAGATAAAGAGTTCACTCAGAAAGCCTATGGCAAAACTGATAATTGAATGTAGACTTTCCAAATCCCAGGCTAGTGCCTTAAAGAAAATTGCTGCCTTACTCCAAAATATTAATGCTTCATTTCAGTTTTATCTTAGGATTCCATATCAGAAAGATGAAGCAACTTTCATATACCGGTACAGGAAGTAAATTTCCAACACAGCAAGATCTTTTTTTTTTTTTTTTAACCTTATTATTGCAGTTGTGTTGTTTGCTTCATCAGATTTATTTATTTTTAATTAAACACCCTAATTATGTCACTGATCAATTCAACACTTTTGAATGCCCCTTCCAGTGCTTCTGTATTTGTGTTGTATGCTGAAAGGTATCCAAAAAGGATATGACACAGCACAACACTTAGACTCAGTAAAAAGCTCTAACAGTTGTCTGTAACAGAAATTTAGAAGGGAATTAAAAAAAAAAAAAAAGGAAAAAGAAAGAAAAAAGAGGAAATTGTGACTTATTATCTCAACTGTATTTACAATATCAGGAGCCCTAGCAGATGAGGAATTGCCATCATTACCTAGGAACCTAACGACTCATGAAACCAAGTGCCAAGGTTAAACATGCCGTCTAAACTATAGGGTTTTATTATCTATTTCATCAGATTTGCTCAAAGAATAGCAATATAGTTTATATGAATTATGTGTTCATCAAAAGGCGGTTGCTAGCAGAGCACAGGGTGTGTAGTTCTCGGTGCAACCCATATGGATAAACATCTAGTCTGCCTTTTGGGGACAATTTAAATGTCTACTGAAACATACACATGTGCTCTGGGGAGACTAAATTATTCCAATTCACTTCACATGTCCCTCCAACAGCAATTTTATTTCATTAGGAGTGTGGACAGGCCCTAGAGATCTGGAAAGAGCCTCAATTTGTAGATCAAGGTGTTCTTTAAAACATAAAAAGGAACAGAAAAAAAAAGTTATAAATAAATAAAAAGAAAGAAAAAAAGGAAGAAGAGATGAAGTGTAAGGAAGGATTGTTGTTAAAGTAAGCAACAATGCTATTAAAGACAATACCCACATCAATTCTAATTTGTACAGAATGCTAGAAAATTGACAAGTGACTATAATATCTACATTGGACAAAAGAGCAAGTGTACTGCACAGATATTTCATAGACAGTTCCTCTCTGTAGCATTTTTGTGTTCATTTGTTTGTTTTTTCTCTCTCCAGTTTTAATCTAATCTCCCAGGGCCAGACTACCATCTGCCTGAAGTTCTGTCCTTGATGGGACTATTCAAGATAACATACTTGTAAATGTAAGTTAGTTTTGGAGACAGAGGTGAACCCAGGTAACAGAGTGAAATGCAGCCTGCTGCATGGTGAGGCAGGGAAGGGTTTATGTCCTTGGTTCAGCTGAGAGCTCAGGACTACCTGACTGGCATGGTCCCTCTGCACAGGCCTAAATTTTTCCCTCAGAGAAGACCTTTTGTAGCAGGATATACTGTTGCCAGGGCACTGGCCTACTCCGTGTCTTTGCATTTCTACCTGAAATGTTTGAAATTTATCTCATTCACCAGTTGGAAAAAAAAAAGTGCTATGATTTCATTATTTCCAAATGAAAACATACATCTGGGCTTAAAAGAAGGAGATGAAGTGATATTCAGCTGAACCCTGATTTTGTAAGGTTTGCAGGACTAGATAAGAGAGTTTATGAAATTTTTATGTGGCTGGTCATTCTGTAGCATCTGTTTCCTGTGACTATCGATGCATTTTCAATATTGTTTTGGCTGTTTCCACCTAGGGAAAAAATCCATGGCAATGTAAAAAAGATACCATGGATAATTATTATTATTTTTTTTAATACGACCCACATGATCTAAATGAAACCTAAAAATCACCTAAGGAAGAATAAAGCCTCTTATTTTTTGAAATGGCAAAGAAATTTAAAGATGTTTTTGATACAGCAGAAATAGCTGACAAAAAGCAAATTATCAAGACAGATTTCAGTTGTCTGATCCGGTGGGTTAATGCCAATTTACAACAGTTTAAGGGTCAGGGCAATGATACACGTGAATGAAATACTACTGCTTTTTGCAAACAAGGATAGTAATGCTACCTCTGTTGAGTGAGCATACCTTTTTACTATTAAAAAATAAAGCCAGTTAAAATGAGGCTTCTTTTACAGGAGAAACTGTGACTCCTAAGAAATGAGTCTAATGACTGTAGTTCTTGAAATTCTGAAAGGAGAGTTTGATATAAGATAAAAATTGCAACAGGTTAAATCAATAAGTTCTGATCAGGCCTCATGATTTTGAGGATTTCTCTTTCTGCACAGATCCCTAATTGTATGGTATGCCCTCATGGATATACCTATCTTTGATAGAAGAGGTGCTAAGCAAGTGTTGTTAAAGATCATCAGTTGACAGAAAAGTATTCACATAAAATAAAGGCTTGCAAAAGAATAGTCAAGAACTTAAGCAGACAATGTAGTTATAAGCGACCAGATATTATCTTCAAGCACTTGAAAATAAATACAAATGAATTACCCCGTTGTGATTCTCCTTTCAAAAATGTAGGCTAATTTTTGTGGTTATTGTGGTTGTTTTTGTAGTTAATCTAGTTAAGACTGTACAGTGGAATGTATACATGGGTTTAAATATACTACTGAAAAGTTTTGATTAACGTACTGGTTTTGTTAAAGCTATTTTGAAGGCTGGAGGCAGCAACTTTTCTGAGAGTGCCATGACACAGAGTTGCTTAGCCTCTTGCTCTTCTTGGAAAGGGCCAGAGCTAACAGAAAAGTGTGCAATAAGCCGTAAGCTGGAGAGGGGTCTTTTCCATTAGCTCTTCTCCGATAGTATCCTACCTACCCTTCTGCACTGGGACCTCTGCCATATGGTCACAGCACTGCTTGTTGCTGTGGTGTCCCCTGACAACAGACACACTTGTGGACACCGAGAAGAGCAAGCCCTTGTCCCATGTACTCACAAACTGACTTAATTTCACAATAATCATGAGCTGAAAGTCTGAACCAAGTCTTCTATAATCCCATATTTTTCAGAAAAGGCTCTAAGGGCTCTAAGAGCTAGCAAGGGTAAAATCTGTCACTTTCTTCTCTTATTTCTCCCATTTATGAATAACAGGTCTGTAAAAGAAAGACTGGCTATCCCTGGCCTAATCAATTACATGTGTTCATGGATCCATGATCTAACTTTAATCTCATGTGAAAAAATATAGGTTTCATTACTTCAAAGTTTTCTAACTTCTAGCTATGTGGAAAGTCTCCCCTTCTTTACGCTGTGAGACAGGAAAAATCCAAGTTCTCGGATGTCCTGTTTTTCCTGTTTTCTTTGATTTTCCTCACTAGTTCACAGAGAGTTTTTCACATATCTATCTTATCTTTTTCCTCCTTTCCAAGGTAAAAGCAAAACAAAGAAAAAAAAATACACACACACACAAAAAAGAACCACAAAGCAAACAAAAAAACCCACCACAACAACAAAAAACAACATACACACACAAAACAAACAACAACAAACAAAAAAATCATGTTTTGAATCTCCTTTTAGGAAAAGTTTTCCTTAGCTTCCATTATTTTCCTCATCTGCCTCTGCATCTGTTAGTCTGAACCTAGAGTGAGAAACATTGCTCACATACAGAAGAACATTATTGTGTTTCCACATTCTGCTTCATTTCATTACTCATGGGTCTAACATCTCGGCAGAACCTTAACCTGTGTTCAACAGCGTGCAAGTCCCATCACTAAGTGCCAGCAAGATTTACTTTCCTAAGTGTACTAATTTTCTTTTTACTCAGCTACATTATAGCTTGTGGTCATCAACTGTGAGTTTCACACACTGAATGCTGAAGTTTCTTTTGTGCCCTTGTAGACTGGAGGGCATAGGAAGGTATTTGTGCCATCTGTTTAGGACTACTTCAGATACCTGAAGGACAGTTCAGAAAACCAGTTTAATGTTCAATGCAGTCAAGAAAGAAAAGTAAACTCACACCTAACAGTTGTTATGGGTAGACCAATAAAAAAATTCTTAAAGGTAATTGTTTTCCATCCTAAATAACTTTGTAAGACGCGTATTACACTCTTTACCTTTTCCCCAGATTAATGCATACTTTAAATATAGAAATTAATACATAATTAATTCTCTCATGTATTTTTAACCTTAAATTTTGCTTTACTCCTTTGTTGCTTGTTGCTTTTTTCCTGCTGTAACTTCTTTTCAAAAAACCTAGTTAAATGTTCTTGGAAGCCCTATATGAAGGATTGCCAGTCATTTTCCCTTCTTCAAAAGAAATGACAGATACATTCAAACATCCCATAAAATTTTAAAAGTATAGTTGTTTTAGCCATGATTTCAGAAAACATTAGAAGAACTGTCAATTTTGAGAGTGATGTTCTTAGATAAAAATGAGTGTTCAGTATTTTGGGAGAGAGGTTGTTTTTTTACTGAAAAAGTCAGTCAGTCAGAACAAATGACAGTACTTTCAATGACCAGTTCCATGATTTGCACTATTCAGCATGCATGGGATTTGAGGGACAGGGAGGAGAGCACAAGCTGTGGAAAGGAAAATTCTGGAAAGACATTGATTGAATCGCTGTGTGTGCACTTAGGTAGCATGCTGTGCTAAAGCAGATCTATGATTCAATCATTTCAACAGATAGTCTGTGTCATGAGAATAAGCCTGAAAGGATGAGCTTACCTATTCCACAATACATGAAAAATAGTATGAAAGCTGTTATGAACTTCAGTGGACTTAATGGGAACAGCACAAAAGTCTGTTTGTGAAGAACCCAATAGCAGTTGGAAAAAAAAAAAGGCGAGGGGACACAATTTTCTCATATTTTTGTTATTACTTCAGTTGAATGGATTATTCTGGTAGTTCAGTTATAACTCTGTATTGCTGATCAGGAAACTTGCAAATCTGTTAGCAGTTTGTGGGCATGGTTATTAGTGACGGAAATAACTAGATGAGCAGAAAACTGATTTTGGTGTGTTGAGATTGCTAACTTTTGCTTTTCTTCAAGACTTGCAAGGATATAGCATTATAAGATATATAAGGAGAGGTTTGTGTGCGCGCGCGTGAGAGAGAGAGAAATGTGCCCTAAGTTTTGCATTTATGTGACAGACATTTCAAGAACGAGAGCAAGTCTAGGTTCAAAGCCTTCAGCTCTACTCTAAGTTAGGAATCCAAGTTTTTGTGCACCTGATACATTCAAGGACCACATGTAAACGCAGGGAAGGAAACTCATGTGTGCAATTTTAGCAGCTCTTTTTCCATAGAAGGAAGAATGACTGTCATTACTTTCAAGTTTATTATGATAGTTATTTCTGGTAGTAATTCCAGTACATTAAATGATGTGAAACATAAACCAGTCCCATTATATTTCAGCAGTAGCCAATTTATTCAACAGCTGGGAACATGATCAAAGCAGTTCTTTCTGTTTGGGCAACTGAATCACAGGGAACACACATCATCTGCTGGCTGCTGACACAGCACTCTGTATCAAACAGCAGTCCAGGAATAGAAAAAGAATGGTACAGTGCACATATTTTAGAAAGGGATGCAGTCATATCACAATGCAGTCATATTTGTTCTCTGTAGACAGGATGAATGGAAAGACTGACAGAGCAGCATTGCAATGGCAAATTTACACAGGAGTACCAATGCAATGAGTGTAACTAGACAGTCTGAGTATAAGACTTGTGATGCTCTCCAGCCACTGCTCTAGAACACAGTACATTTGAAGCTGCAGGTTCATCAGTGCTCTCCAATGCCAGTGAAGAGAGAGCTATGAAAATTACGTTTCAGCTTCTTGGAGTGTTCACACTGGACATTTTGGGTACTTCTTTATATTCTGCATATTTCAAAAGTTAGTCTACCATATAAAACTTCTAAGTCTGTGAGAAAATTTATTCAGAAGTACAAGGAAACGAAACAAATTCAAGCTCAAGCAGCTAAAATTTCCTTTCTTTTATCAAGACCAACTGTAGTTGTAGCTATTAATAAAACACAACATTTGGAGAGTTCTGTAATTTACTTTCCTTGCTTATAGTTCCTTTTCTTTTAGTGTGAGTGCCTGCAAAAGAAGGAGAGCCTCAAGAGGTGTAAGGGGAAGAGAGTCAATCCCAAATATCCTGAACTGAGAAACAACCAGTGCCAAATTACTTCACGTTACAGCTCTGAAAGACAGATAAAGACTTATCTTCTTTGCATGGGTGCAAAGGTGAACTGGGATTTTATTGCATTTCCCTCAAGTCACAGAGGGAAACAGTCAGATGTGCAATAATTCTTGTCTTATGGTTCTGCACTGTTCTGCAAGACTATGCTTAACATGAAATAAGAAAGAAAGAGTCACTGCAATTAAGGTTGTTTGGCTTGGCAAGCTCTTAAATATCAACTCTTGAGGAAGCAGGGAGAAGGCAGCTGCAGACCCCTTGCCTTCTCTGCTGCGGAGACAAAAGACTGAGTTTCATTAACAGTTATACCTACGGTGGTTCAAAAATAATTGCCATGTAAAATGCATTTGTGTTAAAAGCAACTATATAATAATCCTGAAACAAACCTTACTAACAAAATTGAGAGTTTTGCCAGAGTAAAATGTAAATATTTCAGCCCTGTGACCCTATATGTGTCCTCTACTCAAATGTTTCCCAATCTCCTCTTAAACACAGAGGGTTTATAAGCTAATTTAAAACCTACTGCTCAAGTTCACATCAAGTCACAAGATGCTAACATTTAAACCCAATACAAACCTCTTGTATTTTCCCTACCTGCATTTCTGCTTCTAATTGAATTCTAATTCATTTAGCTGGGCTGGTAATGTCCTGTCTTTCTGCGCTCACACACTAAATGCTGTAACTCAGCTACCACACACAGAGTGAATGAACAGTTAGAGGAGTTCAAACCCTTCTTTAAAGCCTGTGTTTGTCAGAGGGCATGCTCAGCCTCCAGCGAGCTGCCCCATTCTTCCCCAGCCCAAGCCTTGTGTGAAGATTTCCTCTCCCTCTATGTTAGCACTACAACCCGATGCCCGTAATCTTTGGCGTAACAGTCTTCCTTCAGTCCTCCTCTGCCTGGAAATATTCATCTTCAGGTTTCCATTTCCTGAAATACAATTAATTCTGTGTTCTGACATCCCCAAATCCTTTAGGTCCATCCTCACTCTAATATAAATCCTTCAACAGAGAAATATGAACAGGTAAATACTTGCTCACATTTTCCATCCCTCTTCAATGCTATAGGCCTGTCTTTCCCAGTGAACTCAAGAAAGGAGAGAAGCTGTTCTGGGAGAGCATGGGGCATTTGGCAGCTGTCCTAATTCACAATTCATGGCATGGACAAGATAGGCATCAGAAACCAGGGAAAGTCACTGGCGAAGCTGAAAGTGTGGAAAAGAGACAACACAGGGACAAAAATTTTAGTACAGAAACCTCCCATACTAAAATGCTTAGAATTTTTAAAAGATACATAACAGCAGTGTTTGAGAACTTTAATTGAAATATTGCTTTATATTACAAGCATATTTCATCCCTTCTTTGGGATCACAGTTTGAAATAAATGAGTCTTTTATTATCAAGTTGGCTTCATGTTATACCAAATTAACTTTCATTAGTTTAATTACCCATAATATATTCAGGTGAAAAGAAAACAGCATCCATTTTGCCTAGAACAGCAGATCAAAAGTTCTCATAGAAAAGTACTGTTTAATGCAGAGGGAGTATGAGATTTTCTGACAATGAAAATAGTTACCCCTGTTAATAATACCAGAATAATAATTCTGCCAGTATTGGTCCAAATTAAATCCACCTGATTCTAGAAATTTCTGTGCAGCACTTAAGATGGAAGACTAATCCCATTCCTAATCCTCCCACCACAGAGAAGACTCATGCTCCTCTATTTTCTCTTCTTCTTTCCTCTGATTATTTAGGGCATCTATAGTGACTCTACTCTACTTCATTCTTAACTTCAGTTAATTATAAAGCTGTAATCATCAAATCTTATTTTGCTGAAGACAAAATTAAACTGTGGAAGATGTTGCCACCGGATGTTTTTTCTGCCAGATTTCCTTTGGAGAAGAAAGGATTTAAGCTCCCTTGAACACTAAAAGTCCCTCACAGATTGTGAAAGGGAAAAACAAAACACACCACAAGCCTTCCTTCTCCCTCCCCACCCCCAACACAAAAACAAAAAAGAAAAAAGACACACCACCACCACCCCCAGAAACAAAATAACTCTGTGGATGCTTAGCAAAAACAAACAAACAAACAAACAAAAAAACAAACAAAGCAGGAGGGTACTAATCCTTGAAAACATTTTGTGTAAAGAATTGCTCATACTGAGAAAGAAAAGCAGACATCACAGTAAACCTGACCTGTCAAGCTTCTTCCTGCAAATGTGATGAAGAACCCACTTGTTTGTAGCTGAGGTGGGTGGAAGAAGTTGGGAGGTGCTCTTCTTAAGTTCTCTGTTAAAAAAAAAAAAAAAAAAAAAAAAGCCTCCATGCTGAAGTCACACCTGACCTCAGGTTTACATACAAATGTCTCAATTACTTCCATGTGGCTTTAAAAGTTACAGTGTCAGAAAAGAGCATGCTAGTCCACTTGTAAACATTAACTCTGAAAAGTGCTTTTACTTTAAAATAAAGCAGAAGGTACTCAGTTAAAACTGGAATTCACAGCTCTCCATTGTTTCAATTGCATCTGATTATTAAATTCCCAGAATATTTTGCATACTCATTCAAGAAATAATTTATTCATTTTGAATAGGCTAGAAAGGAAGAAGTATTATAGCAGCTATGGGTATGAAATTTATGGAGATGTTTATGATTTATGTCTAAATTAGTACAGATAAATATATTCTCAATGACATAAAATTCTTTTCAGTTTTCTCCTGAGATGGGTATTTTGTTTTAGATTAGCTCATATACCGGGCAACTCAAGGAAATTTCATTTATATCTGTTTATACTTAGCCTAGTTCCATGAGTAGACTCAAGCTTCTGTTGCCACAGTTCTTAGTGTATCTTCTAGTTTCCCTGATTCCAATGCATTAGTCTTGGCCTACTATATTCACAGGGGAATCCATTAACATGCTCCAGGTTTGATGTGGTTGACACTATTTCAATATTAATCCCATGCTGTGTCATATGTTGCATGACAATAGTAATTAATGGTTTCCAAGATCCCATATATTTGCATTTACCATTCCCCTATTATAAAAGCAACATCTATATATACTCCCTTTAAGCTATTTTAAATATAAATAGTGGAATTAATTCTATTAAAATAATTAAACATGCATCCAGTAGAATCCCTACTTCTTTAAAACAAACAATTTGTTTTTGTGTGGAGCTTGTTGGATGACTGCTTCTACAGTGAAATGCCCAAATAAAGTCTTTTTATTCCTTCCTCTAGAGACTGAAAAACAAAGCAAGTGTCAGCCATTTCAACCACACTGAATGATCGTGCTGAGCAGTACCAGGACAAAATCATTTTGTGGTTATAGGAATTCTGAGCCAGACCTACACTACATATTTAGCTGGTCCCTGTGGAAAGTTGAGAGCTGTTCAAAAGCACTGATTTCATTATCATAGATGAAACAGAGTCCTCATACTGAAGAGTTATGCAAACACCAGTAACGTGTCAAGGATTGCCCTAGAATATCACTGGGCCATGGAACCTCCCTCACATACAAATGACTCCCTTCCTCCCCTTCTCCATCACATGCACCACTTAAACAGAGATGGTTAAAATGGCAGAAAAAATATTTGGGTGCATTTCAACATATTTAAATTGTAAATGAAAAATCTTATTGAAAATTTAAATTTCAAGAAGCTCTATATCAAAGTAGGCAGTAATAATTAGACATACCATACAAGCCTTAGATTGCTATTAGCTGGAGTTATAGTTACATCCCATTCTTTACTGAATTAGGTTCAAAAGTGAAGAGGTCAGTGACTAGACAAAATCACAGAAGATTCAAATTAAATTTCAAAGAGCTAAGATATACAGAGCAATCAATATGCTTCTTTCTCCTACCATCATGCAAGTAGTGGCCAAACATAAATGTCAGAAAGGGGACACAGATTTGCAGATGTGAGGATTACAGCTGGTTCCAAGCATTCCACATCTACTACCCAGAAACAAATACATCAAAATTACTTATAGAAAGTAAGTTTTTCCTACCTTGTGAAGGACAAGAGGTGTCCTTTTTCATAAAGGAATGCTGAATGAATTCTATGTTTACTGCTGTACTGCTTGAAAATTAAAATTTTTGCACTTCAGAAAGATCAAATTCAAGCCTGGATGTATAAGAAAAAAGAATTGTATAAGTTCACTAGGAATCTTATTTTATATTCCTTTAAATGGCATAAAATCTCTTAGATTGCACTCTGTGCATTTCAAATTTAAGTGTTAATTAAGGTGCACTGAAAACATTCTATCAGAATTTGTGTACAACACACCATTTAAGCAATTTCAAAATATTGTATTAGACCATTTTAAACCTCTTTGCAGGATAATAGGATGATTCAAATAGCTGTCACAGAAGTAAATATAAATCACAGTGTGACTAATCATAAACTAGCATTATTATAAAACAGTGCTTTTTTTTGTCTAACTGAGCACTCAAACACTGTTGTGTTTTTCAAAGCATGCATTGGGAGAAAAGCGTTGGTGAATTTATCTAGTTCAGAACTGAGCTGAGGTTATCCTGGTCATTCAGGTGGTTTATATTTTACAAATATTTTGTTCAAAGACCATGCTTTTCCTGAGTAACAATAGCTGAAGCATCAAATTATTAAGGCACTTAAGACATTTATAACAGGACAGATTAGAACAAGTCCAGAGGAGGGTCAGAAGAATGGACAGAGGACTGGGGCACCTCTCTATTGAAGGCAGGCGGTGGGAGTTGGGGTTGTTCAACCTGGAGAAGAGAAGGCTCCAAGGAGACCTCACTGCAGCCTTCCAGAACCTAAAATGGGCCTACAGGAAATCTGGGGAGAGACACTTTGTCAGGAAGTGTAGTGATATGACAAGAACTAATGGCTTCAAACAAGAGGAGGGTAGATTTCTATTAGGTATTCAGAAGAAATACTTCACTGTGAGAGTGGTGAGGCACTGGAACAGGCTGACCAGAAAAGCTGTGGATGCTCCATCCCTGGAAGTGTTTAAGGCCAGGTTGGATAGGGCTTTGGGCAACCTGGTCCAATGGCAGGTGTCCCTGCCCATGGTGGGGGGGTGGAATTAGATGACAATTAGCTTGACATTAGATGAGAAGATTAGCAACCATGCATCTCCTCCCCATATTTCTTTTCTTCTGGTATGCCACTTGGTCCTTTTTTAACAACTGGCTTAAGTAGCTCCTACCCAGTAACAACAGTGTGTTTATGTCATTGCAAGCAGTGGTGGTGTGTGCATCCTCCCTCCCTCCCTCCCTCCCTCCCTCCCTTCCTTCCTTCCTTCCTTCCTTCCTTCCTTCCTTCCTTCCTTCCTTCCTTCCTTCCTTTCTTCTCCATGAAATTCCTATAAATATTTTAGTTGGATTAAGCTGAAATCTATCTATGAGAGACACAGCATAGTGCTACTGTTTATCCTCCTGGCTTTCATTTTATCGTTATTGTACTTATCAGTGACCATCCATGGATGTGAGGCTATTTACAGACAGAATAATGAGCAGAATGATTTTCAAGCCTACAAACAATTCTGCTGCTCAGTTCCACTAAAGCCTTTGAGAAGCAGGCAGGTGTCCTCTCCAGTTTTCCTTGCTCTGACGAACAGGAGAGCAGAAGTTTGGGAAGCTGCCTAGAATACAAAAGGAGTCCTTACATTGATAATTTTTATACAGGAAAAAAAAATCAACTTAAATATTTAACATTGTCAAAGTTCACACATTCCTTCAGTGCTTCATCACTACATTCATATTGTTTTTATAGAATAACCATGAGAAAAGAAAACATAATTAGTTTCTTCTCTCCCAGCTGCAATGTGATGGGTTGTTATGATACTGTGATTTGCCCAAAATTTACCTCATTTTGTAACAGTCCTAAATATAAAAATGGAAAACTAGATAAGACACACTTTCAATATTAGCAGTCCCTAAGCCTTTGGCAAAGAATTACTAATTTGCCCATCAATATTGACTTTGAAAGTCAGTTCACTACCAGATTTATAATAGCATGTAATCAAACTTTCACTCGGCACCAGGTTCCATTGGTGACATGACATAATCCATTTTCTATGTGTTAAAACTAGGGTAAGCTCCTTTTAGTGTTGAAATGTCAAGCATGCAGCCTGACACATTTTGATTGAGTTTGGACATCCTGTTGGGCTGTCTGAGAAACTTACTTTTAAAATGGAGTTTATGAAGAGCCTATGGTACATTTATCTTCACAGCTGTTCCTTTGTTCTGCTCACACAGCATGCTGCAAAGTGAATTTTTTCTTTCAGTTCATAAAATATAACTAGCCAAACATGTTTCTATGTAAAATTTAAAAATAATATCCATGATTAGATAAGAATCAAATAAAAACCTGACAAAAGATGTTCTACCACAAGTTCCATTAGACATCATAAAAGAGGAGAACAGCAGGATAGATCAGAAAAAAAAAGTAAAACACAAAGAGATGAGGGACAAGTAACTGAACAGGGAGAGCTGAATATGAGATGAGACAACAAATTATAATGGAATTGAAGGACAAAGACTTAAAAAAGGTATAGAAAGGAAAAAAAAAAAAAAAAGAAAGACTGAACGGAGGCTGATATTTTTCAAACCGCAAAAAAAAAGGTGGAGAAAAGAAGGTTTTTTTCAAATTCTTTGCAGTAACTGTTCTGGCCATCTCTGTGAAAGAAAGGAAGAAAGCAAGAAAGGAAGGAAGGAAGGAAGGAAGGAAGGAAGGAAGGAAGGAAGGAAGGAAGGAAGGAAGAAAAGAAAGAAAAAGAAAGAAAGAAAGAAAGAAAGAAAGAAAGAAAGAAAGAAAGAAAGAAAGAAAGAAAGAAAGAAAGAAAGAAAGAAAGAAAGAAAGAAAGAAAGAAAGAAAGAAAGAAAGAAAAAGAAAAGAAAGAAGAAAGAAAGAAAAAGGAAGGAAGGAAGGAAGGAAGGAAGGAAGGAAGGAAGGAAGGAAGGAAGGAAGGAAGGAAGGAGGGAGGGAAGGAGGGAAGGAAGGGAAGGAAGGGAAGGAAGGGAAGAAGGAAGGAAGGAAGGAAGGAAGGGAGGGAGGAAGGAAAGGAGGAAGGAAGAGAGGAAGAGCAGTGTGTGTGTGTGTGTGTGTGTGTACGCACATTTACTGGTTAATCCTTATTCCTTTAATATGCCTTACTTTGTAAGAGTAATTGTAGGTATCTGGACATTAAGGAGAAATGTTTAATTTTAGAAATTGTAGATTGCCAGAAGTGTATTTTTTTCTTTAGAAATTTTCTTTTGTGATTATTTATTTTATTCTAGATTAGGATACATTCAACTTTTGTTTTTAATTTGCCATAGAGATACCACCATTCAGTCATATTATGATCAGTGACAGGAATTCCATTACAACAAAAGCATTACAAAAGATAACATTCTGAACAATTCACCTTTCTCCAACATGTAAAAAAAGGTTTTTGCCCAACATTCAAAGGAGATGCAGAAGGATTTGTAGCAGAACCCCTTGTTCTAGCCTGTAGTATATAAGTTCTGTGCCAAAGTTTGTCAGAATGTTTCACAAGCCTGTTGGAGTCTCATTCACTTTTGGAATGACCTTACAAACGTTAGCATCTACACTAACCAGACTCCACCATGCTCTCCGTTCTGCTCTCCATTTATATTCCTGTAAAGTCCTTACAATATTATAACAGATTTCACATAACTCTTATTAATAAATCTATATAAACGGGTATACACTGTAGATTCAACTTTTCTAGTGGTTTCTAGTGGTCATTAAAACACAGGATTGGCAGCTCTATGACCTGGGATGGTGCTTTATTAGCATATCCAACCTCTCATCTTGTGGTAGAGGAAAAATACTTAATCTTCCTTTAACTTCAATTTAAAATGAAGTCCAATTGTAGTTCCAAGAGTAGTGATTTTAGTCCTCAGACAACCATATAGCCTCCTGCAAGGAGTCAGAATTTAGGTTTTAATCAAGTTTGTCACTGAACCCAATAACACAGGCTGGAGGCTAAAATTTTAATGATTAATAAATCTTATTTGAATGCTTAGATGTATTAACTTACTCCAAGGTACTCCAAGAAGGAAGAGATATTCATCTATAAATGTGTGATCCATTCAATGGATTCTTCCAACAATACAGATAAATATGTTTCACCATTTATGTTTGTAATGGTAACAAGCAAACGAACTATACTGACATTGATTATGAAGTCTACAATATATGTTGAGGGCTGAAGAGGTATTTTCTTGGAATCCTGGAACAGAACACTGTGGAATCAGAAAGACTCTTTAGTGAAGGTGGCTATAAAAGAACACTGCCACTCTCCTGTTTACATAGAATAACCCAGTGAAAATGAATATTTAGTTATTTGCTGATACATTGACTGAAATTGTTTTCATTTAAAGTGAATAAGTAGAATCCACAGACATATGGGGAGAAGAATACTTTGTTATATTGTAATAAATTAAGGGTTATGTTTTTAACTAGTCAAATAAGAATAAAACTGGTAACTTGAAAAAATGCTAATGCATTACAAAATTTGTATTGCATCCCAAGTGACTAAATCCTGCCCAACTTATATCAAAATAAATCCAGATGAATTATGTGGGAATAAAATTACTTACACATTCTTTATTTGGCCTAAAGGACTGCAACATTTGGTCCATATTGTTTAACATAGTAGGATTTTTCTTTTGATATGCAAAATATTTCAACTACCTTAACTCTTAACCAAGAAGAAAGGAAGAATCTATGTAGCTGGCAACATGGACTCTGAATGCAGTACCTTTTCATCATATAGTCTCAACAAGCACTCTTTGCATTTTCACTGTTCACTGAGAATAAATGTCTCCCATACTTTCATGAGATCAGAAATTCTACTTCATTTCAAACAAGCAAACTGGCACTTACTTAATGGGAGGTTTGAACAATTTATATATATATATGTATGTATTTTTTTTTCAGATGTTAAAAACAGGTGAAAATATTTTGGCTTTTAATATTGGCTGTGCCAGCCTCATGAAACACATCACCTTCAACAAGTAGGCCTTTTCTTCATGACACGAACTATCAGAAATAGTGTAGCCAGCAGGACTAGGGAGGTGTTCATCCCCCTGTACTCTGCTCTGGTGAGGCTGCACCTCGAGTACTGTGTTCAGTTTTGGGCCCCTCACTACAAGAAGGACATCGAGGCCCTGGAACGTGTCCAGAGAAGGACTACAAAACTGGTGAGGGGTCTGGAACACAAGTCCTATGAGGAGCGTCTGAGGGAGCTGGGGTTGTTTAGTCTGGAGAAGAGGAGGCTCAGGGGAGACCTCATTGCACTCTACAACTTCCTGAAGGGAGGTTGTGATGAGGAGGGGTTCGGCCTCTTCTCTCAGATAACTAATGATAGGACTTGAGGAAATGGACACAAGTTGCACCTGGGAAGATTTAAATTAGATATCAGGAAAAACTTTTTTTCTCAAAGAGTGGTCAGGCACTAGAACAGCCTGCCCAGGGAGGTGGTGGAGTCACCATCACTCGCGGTGTTCAAGAAGCGCCTGGACAAGGTGCTATGAGATGATTTAGTAGCCTAGTGGGTAGTATTGGTGATAGGAGGATGGTTAGACTAGACAATCTTGTAGGTCCTTTCCAACCTTGTGTTTCTGATTCTATGATTCTATAATACATGACATTGTACAAGAGTAGCACAAGCTTAAAAGACATTATGTCAACAGAAAAAAAAAAAATATATGTATATATATATTATTCAAGGCTGTATACATGTGAAAAAAGTCATTATATTGTAATTCCAAATTCCAAAAATCAAAGAATAAATCATAGAATTATAGAATGTGTTCAGATATGTTAATATGCTATTTATACAATTCACATAAACAGCACTTAACACAAAAAGATAATGAACTCAACCCCTCAGGCTTGCATATATACTCAGACTAACTTCTATATTCTAAGGCAAAGCCTGGTATTTTATTATTTTAATCATGCAATCATATGTAATGGATTAATTTGCTTCATTGGCTCATTAAAATCCTTGCTGATACATGTTTACAGTTACCCTCTTCTTGCCACCAAATATTTTTAATACAGATTAGGAAAACAAATAAAAACTACTCAAATAAGGCTAGTAAAATAAAAGTTATTTTCTGGTCATTTTATGTCCTGATATTACCATAATCTGCCTCTTACAGATATCCAGAGATGTATACGGCATTTAACCTCACCTCCCTTGCTCCAGATGAACATCCCAGTACAGCCATCGGCTGTTCCTTCCAACTGGAAAGCCATTTTCATGTGAAAACTTGGTCCTGAGAAAGATCTGCAAAGGCACAAGGTCTCCCAGTTGGCCATGCAATGACAGGAGAATTAAATTCATAGATCCAGAGTTTCTGCTGCAGCCACAGTATGAGGTGATGAAGGATTTATGGAAGCATGTGAGCAAAGATAACAAATCTACACAGCTGCTTTGATAAAGAATCTTTCATGGCAAGCTTGGTTGATTCTGTTATGTGTTAATAAAGATGGCTGGCTATACTTCTGAAGCATCCTTAAAGTTTTGTCTCCTTTTTTTTTTTTTTTCATTCATTGTGCCTTAGGTCAACAGGATCTGGAGTTTTCCTGCTAATGATTTATATAAGCTGTGATTTAACCTTATTGTCAATAAGATCTCTGTGAAAACCTTGCAAGGAAGACTTTAAACTAAGACTCAACTGTCATGCAGCTTTGTAACTCAGAAGGACAAAATGGGTTCCCATTAATAAGGACTTTCCATTTATAGGAAAAATCATAAACAGTAAAGGAAGGGAGCTGATTAGATTTCATGATAGAGAAGAAGGTGAGAAAATTGATAACACTATGAAACACATACCCAATTAAAGAAATGAGCATCCTCTCAGATAACACTTTTTTGTTGATATGAATATATGAGGAGTCTCTTTGCATCTATTTTGCTAAAAATAAATTGATTTTGTGTGGCTTGAAAGTCTAGACTTTTACTGTATACAATGATCACCACCACTCTGTTTACTGTATTGCACATTAACTGTAAGAACTAAATTCACAACTAGTAAGATTGTTTAAGCAAGCACCCAATTTACAACCACATATTCTTGCAAATGTGTTCTTGTAGATGGAGAGCTGACCACCCAGATAAGCAAATATGTTTTACAAAGAAATATAAATAAATAAATAATCACAACCTATTTTTATCCACCTCCTCTCATCTTATGACCAAAGCATGTTTTATTTGGTTGCAGGTCTGATCTATCATCACATTAGAGTATCCAGTGATAACCTAGTGTAGCAGCTAGCAAGAATTAGGCATTGTTAGCATAGTTGTTAGTATGCTAACTCTACTTTAACTGATTTTTTTGTTTATGTAGCAGAAATAGATAAAAATATGGCCTATCCTAAACAACAGAATAGATTGAAAATTGCTTATCTGATCAGTAATTTTTATATCATTTTTTGAAAGGTAAGAAGGATAGCATGACAATATATGAGCCACAAAAAATAAAATAAAATAATCAGATAGTATATCAGTAGTAGATTCAGTCATGTTCTGAAGGAAGCTGGTCACAGATGCCAGATGAACACACTGCCTGGGCATGCTGTGCATGATGTATTCTTAGAAAACAGCACACTAATTTTGGAGACTCATTGACAGTTTCCTCCTCCATAGGGGAAACAGGTATAGGAGATACTTCTATGGAATACAAAAGGCTAATCTAAACATCAGGATTCCTTATTAAAGAAGCCACAGTACAAATACAGAGCTAGGGACAAATCCTAGGGACAGACCTTAAGGTCTAAAAATAGATGAAATAAGGATTACTCTATCCTTCTTCTACAAAGAGGTAGAGAAGCTGAGTTCACATGAGTGAGTTTTTCCAGTCACAAAAAAAAAAAAAAGGGAAACAGTGGAGCAAGGAATTACCCCTAGATGCCTTGAATATTACTCTCACTGTATGTTATTGCCAGCATTGTCATGATGCTTGTGGAGGCTCTGTTCCCATGAACCTTCCATTCACTGCAGGCTCCATGCTGCCAGAGCCCTACAGTTCATTTTTCTGCAGAAACCTTCAAAAAGTTATGCCTTCTGTGTAAAAGAAGAAACCACTGAAAGTTTTTTAAAAAATGTAGTCTCTTCTGCTCCCCAGAGTTATTTTTCCCATGCTGTCCAGTCACACATATTTACATATGTGTGTATTAAAAGTAAAAAGCATATGAGTCATCACGTGGCATTCTTGCAGGAAACGTACACTGAGGAAAGGTAGGTCAAGGAGAAGAACTGTAAAGGAGAAAAAATGTTGAAAGCAAAACTCAAGTGTTTGCTATAAAGCTACAGCCTTGTCTGTGAGGGACTCTATGGATGTGGGAGCTGCTGGATGAACTCTGCATCATTTGTCATACTGCAGTACTACAGCCACTGATCTGAGGAAATGCTGCTGTGCTATCCAGTGAGGCAGAAACCATGATTAAATCTCCATTCTGATTCTCTAAGTACGCCTGGGAAAAGAAAAAAATATATCATTTTTGGTCTAGTAGTTGACAGTATCTAGGTTCTGTACCCTTTGTGAAAAAACCCCCCATGGAAAAGAAAGGTACAAACCCTCTTTTCACTTTGCACACCAGGATAGTGATATGCATACCTGAGAGCATAAAGGAAGCAACAGGTAATCATTTGACATCCTTCAAGGTATTTATAAAGAGGAAGAAGTGACCAGCATATGTCTGTCTTTTAGCCAGGTACACACAAAGCAAGGTAGAGTATGTTTCCCACAGGAAAAGAAAGTTATTATGGAACCTATATACCTACAAAGTGAATGGATTAACATTCTAAATTTTGCTGTTTAAATTCAAAACCATGTACTGTCTTTATCTGCCAGGTGGAATTTAGGCCCCAAGAAAAACATTAGGGATGAGATCTTTAGATGTTCAGGAGAATGAATGCTCTAGCAGGCAGTTAGGAATTTTAACTTTGCTTAAAGCCAAAGGCCTGAACAAAGACTGTTTTACAAGAAAATAAACTTCATTCTCTCTTGCGCCTCCAATTTCCATCTAAAAAGAAAATGAAGCAAAAGGGGCACTCAGGCTGCTACAAACCTGCACACCAGCAGTGAAGGCAACAGTGTCATTTTTCTGTCTCAGCAGGAGTTAATTTATCAAACTTATCCATTGATTATAAGAAATTTTGAATCTGTGAATGCTAAAATTTGGAGTTATGATGCTGCCAATGTAGTGAAGGAAACATTTAAATTGCTTGAATTCTAAATAGGAAGCGACACAGCAGCATATCAGTTTTAATGTGTGACATTCAGCAGCGTGAATGGCATTGTAGAGTGCATGTCCCTGCATCTCTGTTATGATCAGATGCAGAGTATTTACAGGGCAGTGAGCCAATTTTGCCATCCTACTGGATTATTAAGAAAAAAAAGAGGAGCGGAGTAAAGATGAAATAATGGCTATCATGTTCATATATCAGAACTATTAGTTTGACCGGAGTGGTATTCTCAGGACCAACGTGGGGAAAGAAAAAGACAGTCTGGGGAATGGTGGGTCTCAGAGAAAACAATCTGGGGAATGGTGGGTCTCAGGGAAAAGAGCTTACTTTCCCTTTGGGAGACCAAGGGACTTGCAGTGCAGACAGGCCAGTCTCCTGTTATCACAACAAATCTCAGGAGAAGGGAGAAGGGAAGAAGAATACAATAGGCTCTGTGCTCATGCAGGGAAAGGGAGCACTTTATTAAGGCTGTTAATAATCTCAAAAGGAAATACGGTGATGTGAAGAGTACTCTTTCACATTCAGGAAGAAGGAAGGAGATCTTGCTCTCAAGAGAACACAGGTTCCTCTTATCCAGTACTAATAAAGTGGCAATTTTGAGTCATTTTTTCTTCTGTGGGCTGGGGGAGGGTGTTTGGGGTTTTCTTAAAACAAACAACATCCCAAATCCACAAGCAACTGACCTGGTAGAGGCAGGCTGGTGTGATTTTGAGTACCGACATGGAAGAGCACAGGGAAGTTTGTCCAACACGCACCCAGCATAAAACTTCTCCTGCAACTAAACAATACATTTGTCATAGATCTTCATCCAGTTTGTAGGCCCAATTTAGAAGAGTCACAGCTGTACCAGTGGATTAAAATGTGCTTGTCCACTTAGATTAACAGCAACACCCTTCACAAACAACCTGTATTTCACATAGCTGCAATACAAAACAAAACAAAACAAAACAAAACAAACAAACAAACAAAAAAACACCACACTATATATCACTTAGGAACAGCATTACTAATTGCAACTGACACATAACAAACAACATGTGACCACTGCCCCATTTCTCCTCTGAAACATGGAGTAGTGATGCACAATTAAGCCAAAAAAGCCATTTCCATTATAAAAAATACTGTTTCTACAATGGCTTCTTGCAAAATAACCATGTGAGGAAAATTATCTCAGGCAGTGGTAGTCCATTTTGTGCATCTGTAGCTTGACATATAGAACATTTGTCTTTGCAGAAGCATGGGACACCATCATCACTAGCCATCCAGATAGCCAAGAGGTTTAATTTCTTCATATCTTACTAAGACTCATCTTCTGGTTTGAAAACTAAGCAAGTAAACAAGAGACTTTTAAAGCAAGAGACTTTAAGTGTTGCAGAACAAGAAACATCTTTGCAATTTATGGAGGAAAGACTAGATTAAAATCATGGTTGCTAACACTAATGGCTTTTCTGTGTTGACTTACACTTGAATTTGGTGCCTGACAGTTAGTCTAAAAGAGATTTAAAAGCATCTTGAATGTCTGTGTTCATGCTGCCTGTACTTTTGAATATCATATTCATTGCATGCTTAGAGATTACCAAAACCAAATCTGTTTTATGTTTTATGTTTTATGTCTGTTGTTAAAATGAATTATGGAGTGATAGAAAATGAACTTTTTTAATAGAATAAAATAGAATAAAATAGAATAGAATAAAATAGAATAAAATAGAATAAAATAGAATAGAATAAAATAGAATAGAATAGAATAGAATAGAATAGAATAAAATAAAATAAAATAAAATAAAATAAAATAAAATAAAAAATAAAATAAAACAAAACATTCAATCATGCTTTCATAGATTACAAAGGATTGTCCACAGTACCTGTAGAATAGAAGAACAACTTTAAAGTTCAGCTTTTTGCATCGGACTATCCATACATACTGACATGTAGGGGCTCAGTGATGCATGTGTACTACCCAGTGTTGATTGCACTGATGGAGTTTACTTCTGCATACTACACAACAGCTGTAGCTGCAGGAACTTGAATTGCCATCAAATAGGGAAGAACAAAATACTTTTGTTGAAGTAGAACTTGTTAGATGGAAACATTATAACCAGCATCTGATGCAAAGCACTTTCCCACTCACAGTAGGTTTCTAAAAATCATATTTAGAACAGATGCAACCCTCTGCAGTGGGATCTCCCGGCAGCCAGAACTTTCAGATAGATCTGTCTAGAGACAACCCAAATACAAAAAGGCTCGTAAACAGCTTTCTGCTTTGCTAGCTGTTTCCCTGTGGGGTAGGCCTTCAATTTCAGGCTTGCTTTTAGCCAAGTCAGTGGCTTTCTGAGTTGCAGCAAACTCTATACTCTCCGCTCTTAGACCTGAGAGTTTCTCTCTCCATCATTTCAGAGACAGGTGTCCGTTTGACTGAATGTCCCAGTTGCTCATAGTGGCAGACTCCAAGCTCTTTTCATTCCCCTCCTCACTGTCTTCTCTCCCTAGCCACACCTAGTCTCCTCCTGCAGAAGACTTCCATCTGAGTAGCTGTTATTGAAGGAACATAACAAGTCACTGAGAACATACCACTCAGACTATTGCTGTTTGTCACAAATAATTTTAGAAGCTAAATCATCCTAGCTGAAAACCAAGGAGAGGAAAAAAGTTTTCCATGAAATGTCATTTTGGGTGGAAAACATTGCTGCATCTGAAATCCAGTTTTGCACCAAGCGTTTTCAAGGACACATTCTGACAAATTCTTGTAAGGGAGAATGCAGAAGGCAAAACTTCTGTTTCAAGGGTAGTGACTCATATTACTTGATATAACTAATGTTGCTTTGCAAAACCAGCATGTCTGTTTCTAATGTCAACACATATGTTGCACAATGAGCTGCAATGTGAATACTCCAAATTTTGCAACTGTTCACGAAAAGCAGAAAGGTAAAATATTACTCAGCTGTGAACCACAAGCATGAAGACTGCGAATGACAAGGGGAAGAGTTTTGATTTGGCTGAGTAATCATCCAGCTGATTTGTATGAGCTGTCCACTGCAATTGCAAAGCAAAATTCAAGCCTGCTCAGTTAGTATTCCAGTTTCCTGAGACCTACCTGAATTTCACCCATATTAAATAAAAGAAATGTAGAGTGTTAAGGTGTACTTTCATTTTACTGACTCCATTCCAAGGAGGGAGTATTACTCCTGGTACTTAGGCCACAGAGAAAGCTGGGGAGCAGACACTTGTGAATTTGGGCCATGGTGAGGAAAGAACATAACTTGAAAGTCATAATGGTAGGAGGAATAAAGAAGATAGGGTTGGCAAGTACTAGTCCTTCCTCCCAGAATTCACATAGGCTTTATCCAGAAACTTATTCTTTCTTGCTCATTTATCATTAAGGTCCTGAAATTTTCCGGTAATGGCAAATGGCATGCCTAATTTTTCTAGCCTTCTTAGTAGGCTGTCATATTGGGAAGTCAGACTGCTTTTCTTGATAATCTCACTCTGAGGAAAATGTAAGTCTGCTTCTTTGGCAAATGCTTCAGTCTCTAGGCTGGATTTACATTTCCGTTGCCTGCTTCTTTATTTTAAAAAGATAATAGGTAGACAGTTGCCCAACCCTAAGAAGGCTGTTTGGTAGGGTACATCTATATGCTTTTTAATTGCAGATGCAACATTACACTGCAAATAATGCACTAAGCCACACAGGAGCAACCCTTCTCTTATCCAGTGTTTAGTAGGAAGACCCGGAGCCACTAACTTGTAGTTTCCCTCTGCATGTCATTTTTTTTTTATCAGCTTGAATGGGAGTTGGTACTTAAATAAGAGTTGGATACCAAAGTGTCAGTGTAGATCTGTTTATAATTGTTTAAAACCACTTTAAATTTAAGACTGCAGTCCCTCTGTCACTTGAACAGCTGAATGTTTTATCATGAATACTGGCAATTATTCTTTATAATCAAATTGTTATAAGTCTCCGATAAACTACCATCAAGCAGTGTTTACACCTGATGTCGTTATCACATTAAATTATTTAAATATTGCCAAAATAGGATCTAGTGAATTGATAAACAATATTAGTCCCAGCAGTGGTAAGAGAGAAATACAGGAGAGTAGTTGGTAAAGTAAATAAGACTATAAGTAGTGTAGGTACATTCTGTCACTCCGTTTATTCTTTAGATCAAAACTAATGAAAGTGTTCCTTCTGGAGGCGCACTGGAATGTTAAACATGACAGAGTTAAAGCTGCTGTATTTCGTGGTGCTGTGCTTGCTTCCCATGGTGGTATTGCCCAGGCTGGACTGGTCGTCTGCCTACAACACAGGTGAGGTACAGCCATGTCCTTGTGGGCTGCTCTGTGTGTAGGAGCTTATCAAAGTTTGAGATGATACCTTCTCATGATCCATACTTCATGCTTCAGCAAGGCCTTTGACACATTCTCCCACAGTATTTTGCTGGAGAAGCTGGCAGCCCATGGCTTGGACAGGTACACTCTTTGCTGGATTAAAAACTGGCTGGACGGCTGGGCCCAGAGAGTGGTTCTGAACGGAGTGAAATCCAGCTGGTGACCAGTCATGAGTGGTGTTCCCCAGTGGTCCATGTTGGGGCCCATTCTCTTTAATATCTTTACTGATGATTTGGATGAGGGAATTGAGTGCACCCTCAATAGGTTTGTGATGACACCAAGTTGGGGGCTAGTCTTGATCTGCTGGAGAGTAGGAAGGCCCTGTAGAGTGACCTGGACAGGCTGGGTCAATGGGCAGAAGCCAATGGAACGAGGGTTCAACATGGTTAAGTGCCGGGTCCTGCACTTTGGTCACAACAACCCCAGGCAGTGCTACAGGCATGGGGGGGAAAGTGGCTCAAAAGCTGTGCAGAGGAAAAGGATCTGGGGGTGTTAATCAATGCTTGCCTGAACATGAGCTAGCAGTGGTCCAAGGTGGACAAGAAGGCCAATGGCATCCTGTCTTTTATCAGGAATAGTGTAGCCAGCAGGACCAAGGAGGTGATCGTCCTCCTGTACTCTGCCCTGGTGAGGCCCTGATGCATGTTCAGAGAAGGGCTAAGAAGCTGGTGAGGGCCTGGAGGACAAGTCCTATGAGGAGTGACTGGGGGAACTGGGACTGTTTAGTCTGAAGAGGAGGCTCAGGGGAGACCTTATTGCTCTCTACAACAACCTGAAATGAAGGTGTTGGGAGCTGGGGGCTGGCCTCTTCTCACAGGTGACTAGTGATAGGACAAGAGGGAATGGCCTCAAGTTGTTCCAGGGGTGGTTTAGGTTAGAAACTGGGGGACATTTCTTCTCAGAAAGAGTAGTCAGGCATTCAAACAGGTTGCCTAGGGAAGTGGTGGTGTCATCATCCCTGGGGGTGTTCAAGGAAAAGTCAGATCTGGCTCTCAGGGACATGGTTTAGTGGGTGACATTTGTAGTAGGGTGATGGTTGGACCAGATGATCTTGAAGGTCTCTTCCAACCTTAATGATTCTATGATTCTATGACTAGAGGGAATACTCTCAAGATGTGCCAGGGAGGTTCAGTTTGGAAATTAGGAGACATTTCTTCTCAGAAAGAGAAGTCACGCATTTGAACAGGTTGCCCAGGGAAGGAGTCGAGTCACCGTCCCTGGGAGTGTTCAAGGAAATTTGGACCTGGTGCTTAGGGACATGGTTTAGTGGGTGACATTGGTGGTAGGGGGATGGTTGGACCAGATGATCCTGGAGGTTTTTTCCAACCTTAATGTTTCTATGATTCTGTGTAACACTGATCAGAGGCCAGAGCCTGAACTGGAAAAGGTCACGTGGAACATGTGGAACAAGGTAGATAAGGCTGCAATTTGCAAGGTTCTGCAGTTTTGCCACCTAACCTAACCCATAAAAGTGGCCCAAAAGAAAGCTGGAGAAGGACTCTATCAGGGAGTGTAGCCATGGAACAAAGAATAATGCCTTTGAACAAAAGGAGGGGAGATTTAGATATGATGTGATGTGAGGAAGAAATTCTTCACTCAGAGCACAAAGCACACATGGGAATTAAGGCTGAGGATGCACCTTGCTTCTGTTCTTTTCCATAAAGAATAGAATGAAATTACCAAAAACCCAGTGTTAAAAATAAACCTAGGGCACAAGATGGGAGGTGGAGGGCAGTTCCTGTGGCCAAGGGGCAGCCTTTCTCTCTGGCAAGCCAGATGGCCTAGGGGAGCCAGACCCAGAAAAGGGGCCCTCAAACCCCCCAGTCTTCCTCCTTCTTCCAGGTGAGGGCATTTTCCAGGCCGCTCCAAACACAGATGCCTTTGGCCATGCGTGGGCCACTCCATCACAGAGGCTTGCTGAGGTCACAGTGGCCACCACTGCCCCGCCTTTGCTGTGGGGCCTATAAAACAGGACCCCTGCAGGTGGCCCACCATTCGCTGAGCTTCTAGGCACTCTGACAGCCAACTTGTGTGGCACCGAGAAGGAATGCGCCTAGTAAGAAGGAGAAGTGTCATGGGCAGAGGGGTAGCGCCTACGGCACAACAGACACCAGTGCCCAAGGGACCTCTGGCGCGCAGCCCACAGACACTTACAGGCAGTACCAGTGGCAGCGCAACGATGCGGGGAACAGGCCGCCCCCTCAGCCATACAGCGACAGGGGGCCTGGGCCTTCCCACTGGCACAACGGTGGCATGGGGCGAAGGCAGGAGTGTCAGCCGGACAGCCACATGGTGCAGAGGCATGTCTGTCATCCAGAACACAGTGTGGGACCCAGCCATGGCTGTAAAACAGACGGCAGTGTCGAACCCAGGCATGGAAATGAACTGAACAGTGGCATGGGACCTAGGCACGGAACTGGATGACCCCTTGGTTCAGCACCCTGGCCTGAAAACATTCCAGATGGAAGGCATCCCCTGTGGGCAGTCCCAGGCAAGGACTGGCTTGTCCTTCTGCCAAACACCGTGGAGCCCATGGAGTCGGATCCACCAGAAGATGCAGAGGAACCAATGGAAGTGGATCCATCTCAGCCAGAAAAGACCTCTGACTACCCTGGCATGTCTTCACTCTCTGCCATGTGAGTGCACCAGCAGTGTCGTGGGAGTGCCTGGTGAGCTCCCTACTCATCGTGCAAGCTCCATCCCAAATATTAGCTTGGAGCCGCCAAATGCCACGGACATCCTGCAGGCTCACCTGCAAGATGTCCTGACAATAAAGAACTCTGCTGCTAATTCTCAGGGGATTTGTGAGTGCTTCTTTCCCATCCCTCAGCCCTTGTGTGACAGGTGATATCCCTTCTGCACAGAGCCTCGAAGAAGAGCACAAGAGAGGACTGAGCTTCTTTCGGGCTGCTGCGCTGGGGTGACAGGAGGCATCCCCAAGGGCCACCATGCACCTTTAACATTTGTGAAAATAGACTGAGGGGTGAAAATAGTAGTGCGTAAGCGATTATAGGTGGCTTATTTCTTATATTTGGAGTGAGTTTCTATATCTGAGTAATTGGTAACAACTGACTTGGAGAAGGCTGAGGCACTCAACAACTTCTTTGCCCCCATCTGCACTGGTAGATGGGCTTCCCAAGTCTTTCAATTCCCTGAACCCGTAGATGGAGGCTGGGGAACAAAGTCCCACCCACTGTAAGTGAAGAGCAGGTTCGACACCACCTGATGAATCTAAACAGGCACAAGTCTACGGGACTTGATGACATGAATCCCGGGGTCCTGAGGGAACTGGCTGATGTAGTTGCCAAGCCTCTCTCCATCCTAGTTGAAAACTCTTGGCATTCGGGCAATGTCCCTGGTGAGTGGAAAAATGGAAATGTCATGCCCCTACTCTTCAACAATTTAAACAAAGAATTGAACAAAGAGCACTACTCTTCAACAATTAAAACATTTAGGAGATGTTTCTCCTCAGAAAGAGTGGTCAGGTATTGGAACGGGTTGCCCAGGGAAGCGGTCGAGTCACCGTCCCTGGGGGTGTTCAAGGAGAGGTTGGACCTGGTGCTTAGGAAAATGGTTTAGTGGGTGATATTGGTGGTAAGGGGATGGTTGGACCAGATGATCTTGGAGGTCTTTTCCAACCTTAATGATTCTATGATTCTATGTTTGAAGCACTGTCTCCAAAAGGTCCACTGTGCTACAGCAGGAGTGCAAACCATGCTACACACAGTTGGTGAAGCTGGCTTTACAACAGCAAAGACCTGTGCATGAAGGGAGGTGTCACTCAGCTACTGACAAGTGGGTCTCCTGTACAACTTGTACCTTGCCAGCAATAAAGAGGATATATGCATATATATGTGCATGTGTACACAAAGCATGTGTATATTCTATGGCCAAACATAAATACACACACACATATATATATGTATATATGCATACGCATGCACACACATATGTATATCTCTGTATTCTTTTTAGAAATATGAGACTGTGAAGCCACAGATGATGTGAAGCTGTGCATATGCATGTGAGAGGATGGAAATGGCTGCAGAACAACATATGGACATTTCAGGTGTGGCCCACCTGATTTTCTGTGAAGAATAACAGTGTTAATAAAGTTTTAAATACAGGTAGAAAAAGGGCTAGAAAACAATGACCTCAGCCTGTCTTATTATAGATAGCTACAAGGTCTCTAGACTTCATAAGTGATCAATAATCATGGTGATGATTAAGAAGAGTCATTTTCTGAATTGTAACCTTGTTAAGCAAGTTCACTGTACTGCATGGAACAATTCTTTGGCCAGTATTTCCTTGGGAGCCTCCTCCCACAGCCAAGAGCTTCTCTCTCTTGCCTCAAGCACTGGGTTTTTCATTTAACACTCCAGTGCCTCACCAATAATAAAAAAAAAAAATCAAATGATCCAGACCACTGAATGGGCAATGATTTTTTTCCAGGGTGTGACCTTCAAGCTTTTAAACAAATTCACAAAACAAACTAAAGATTGCTCCTCACTTTCAGGTGAAAAATTTCAGAGTGCACAGTCGAGACTGTTGCAAAATCAGATTGTGATATGATGTGTTCCTCTCAGAGGCCATGGTCTACTAAGGCCCAGTAAAGTATTACAGTTTGCACCCCAGTATGTAAATATTTCCATTGATTGCAATGGGATTTAAACAAATTGCAGGTGCTTTGGTGAACAGAGATAGTCACGTAGATACTTGGTAAGCGGGTAATTAACCTTTTCTTAAAGTTCAGGTTGAATATGGGAGCTTTTGATGTCTATATTGTTCTAGAAATACTAGGCTAACTGAGCATTTTCCTTTGTATTTGTATTACTTGTACTTATTTGCTACCTTACTTCGGCTAAGTTTCTCAGGCTTACCTCTAGAAAAAGTTCATTTACCTGAGAGATCAGAAAAAATGCTTGTGAAATGCAAAATCCTCTTTCCCTAAATCACTAGTGCTAATGCAACCTACCACAACCCTGTGGTTTTTCATTTACTTTCGAAAAAGTGTTTTTGATCTATGGAAATTTCACTATGGTGAAGAATCCACAGTAGAAAGACATCAGAAGGACTAGAAGGACTAATGAGATGCTTCAATAGACATGGGTACTTCACCTCAGAGTCAAGAGCATCAGCACCAAAACAAGGAAGAAGCTGCTATTATTGTTGGTACTACGCAAGTCTGACATATATAAATTCCATTCCTCTCCACTATCAGCCCAGTGTCTTTTTGAACATCATACACATTTGAGTGAAAAAAACTGTCAAGGAGGATTTTTCCATTTTTCCTTGTGAGATATTTCAAATCCCAGCATCCTTCATATTTCACATATGACAAGATTCATATAAAATTGTCATGTAGTACTGCTTGTCATAAACCAACTCCAGACTACATTTCAAGAAAAATATAAACAGAGAATAAAGATTTAGGGCTGGGTGAAGCTGAAAGCTAAATAGGAAGTACAACTTCAAACTGAACTAGCAGTAACTGTGGTTTAATTTTTCATCAGCTGAGTTTTTATCATTTACTTAGGCAATGAAAACCAAGAGTGTGATTAGTAGGCAAGAAAAAATTAATTCAAAAAGTGAATCTGTTTTCTAAATGTTTTAATACAAAAACAGCAAAGCAGAAGCCTAGATTTGCTGTCTTTGAAGACAATGACTGAATGGAGTTTGTTTCAGTACGTTAGCTATCTATGTTCAAAGATGAATGTAACCTAAGTAGAGTAGTTTTTAGCCTAGTTATGAATGAATATTATTTAGTGTTCCTTCGGCTTATAGATCATTGCAACTTCTATGTGGATGTATGAGTATTATCATCCCTGTCTCACAGAAGGTATCTTTGATTACCAAACATTAAAAATATATATATTTTCCAAGCTAGAGAGCTTAGTAGGGGACTAAGAACAACTTTTCTCCAGTTCTCAGAAATGCTGGATTTTAGATGCTGGATGTCTCTGCAAGTGATGGGAACCCAGTACATCCTAAAAAGCAATCCTATTTAATATCAAAAGCTCTGCACTGCAAGACTGAGGTAATTGAGCCTAGGAACCAGCTGTAAAACCCCGAACACTTTCTGAAATTATCCGGTGAATCATAAATAATTACATTTCACAAGGAAAAAGCAAGAGAGAAAGAGAAGGAGAAGGAGGGGGGTGAAAAGCATTCTTAGCTGAAATCAAGGCTTGGGAAATATAGAAACCAAGAGATAATCAAAGGGTCATGAGATAAGTATACAAAAATTTGCAGACTGGTTACAATAATTGTGCCAAAATCAACAACAGCAAAGAAATTACATAATAAAAAAAGATACACCATTAAAGAAGATATACAATATTTTAAACACTGTATCAGTCATCACTTTGGAATCTTTGCTTTATACTCTAATATTCTTCTTATTCCTTCCTCAAAAAAAAAAAAAAAAAAAAGGCAAAACTTCCTTTTTTGGTATTTTTAACATTCTGGAGAAGAAATAGAAGAAATTGCAATTCTTTGTACCTATGAAGTCTTTTCCAGGTGATGATATCTACTGCAAAATAAGCAGACAACTGAAGAAAGAAAAAAGAAAAAAAAAAAAAGAAAAGAAAAGAAAAGAAAAGAAAAGAAAAGAAAAGAAAAAGAAAAGAAAAGAAAAGAAAAGAAAAGAAAAGAAAAGAAAAGAAAAGAAAAGAAAAGAAAAGAAAAGAAAAGAAAAGAAAAGAAAAGAAAAGAAAAGAAAAGAAAAGAAAAGAAAAGAAAAGAAAAGAAAAGAAAAGAAAAGAAAAGAAAAGAAAAGAAAAGAAAAGAAAAGAAAAGAAAAGAAAAGAAAAGAAGAAAAGAAAAGAAAAGAAAAGAAAAGAAAAGAAAAGAAAAGAAAAGAAAAGAAAAGAAAAGAAAAGAAAAGAAAAGAAAAGAAAAGAAAAGAAAAGAAAAGAAAAGAAAAGAAAAGAAAAGAAAAGAAAAGAAAAGAAAAGAAAAGGAAAGGAAAGGAAAGGAAAGGAAAGGAAAGGAAAGGAAAGGAAAGGAAAGGAAAGAAAAGAAAAGAAAAGAAAAGAAAAGAAAAGAAAAGAAAAGAAAAGAAAAGAAAAGAAAAGAAAAGAAAAGAAAAGAAAAGAAAAGAAAAGAAAAGAAAAGAAAAGAAAAGAAAAGAAAAGAAAAGGAAAGAAAAGAAAAGGAAAGAAAAGAAAAGGAAAGAAAAGAAAAGGAAAGAAAAGAAAAGGAAAGAAAAGAAAAGGAAAGAAAAGAAAAGGAAAGAAAAGAAAAGGAAAGAAAAGAAAAGGAAAGAAAAGAAAAGGAAAGAAAAGAAAAGGAAAGAAAAGAAAAGGAAAGAAAAGAAAAGGAAAGAAAAGAAAAGGAAAGAAAAGAAAAGGAAAGAAAAGAAAAGGAAAGAAAAGAAAAGGAAAGAAAAGAAAAGGAAAGAAAAGAAAAGGAAAGAAAAGAAAAGGAAAGAAAAGAAAAGGAAAGAAAAGAAAAGGAAAGAAAAGAAAAGGAAAGAAAAGAAAAGGAAAGAAAAGAAAAGGAAAGAAAAGAAAAGGAAAAAAGTCAGTTTTGTTCCAGCCATCTCTCACACTTGGCATCCATACAAATCTTAGAGTGGGGGAGTTCTAGGAGCTGTGTAAATTGGAAGGGATTTGTGCAGGAAAGCATTTTATTTACTTTGACAATCCTAAGAAGCAGCCTTTGTGCTCTGTATGACACAGAATTCAGGCAGACTTTCTCTGCCCATCCTACTCAAATTCAGGAGCTCAGGCTCAGAGCAAGATTGCTTTGTGCACAGCACAAGATGACCTCTGAAGTTTTGTTACCCTGCAACAATGAGACCTTGCTACCTACTCTGTAAAACTAGTGTTTTCTGTAAACACATTTCCTTGTCTATCCGCAGGAATATAGCAGGAATCATAGTCTATATATCGGAATATTATGGATATGCCTGAAGCCTTGTCAAGTGATGGAAGACAGCTCATTATCATACAGCAGTACCACACAAACCAAGACTGTGTTTTTAAATACCTCGCTGCAAATAAACTACTCAGTGGATTAATAGCTCGATATCTCTGCTATATAGAAAAAGTTCAAATTAGGCAGTCTCAGAAGTTCCTGAAAGACTCTGACTTTAATTTCCCAGTCAGGACAAAAAGGAACTAGTGGCATTTCCCATCTACCAGAATAGTTTACAGTAAAAGATAAAGACTCTTCCTTGCAGTCTAAACAGGGAGGCCAAGAAATCAATGACCACAGAGATGACTGAGTCCTCTATTTCCTAGTGGGTTTTCATGGAGATGCTTGTTTACTGTTCCCTAGGACTATGGTTCCCCAGTTCTGTGGTTAGAAGATTAAACCAGCATGTATTATTCAGCCCTGAAAGACTGAGTGCTCACCCAGAAAAGCTCAGAAGCATTGTACATGTTAATATGTTCAGTGAAATCAGGTTTGAGAAATGAAATACATCTTGTAAAACTAAGATTTGACAGCAGGGTGGCGTTCATCACACTCAATGTCACCATCTCCATTTGAGTTAGTATTCATATGCTCCCTCTGGGGAGACAAAGAAGGGTTTCTAACTACTGGGTGGTCTACTTATTGCTGTAGATACTTACAGTGGTCTGGCTAGGCTAACCCACCACAGGGGGTGTATAAATCATGTATTAAAACAATTATTTCATACTTCATACTTTCTATTTGAAAACATTCAGGGAATTAGGTTTTCAACTTAGAATGAAATTCTGTATGTTGTTGAGTTGGGGTCCCAAGGATATTCCTAACTTGTGAGTCCTCTAGAACTAAACTTATTAGGCGTGTATCTTTTTCTCTAAGAATTAGATTTTCAAGGCTACCTGGGTAAGGCTCACCAAAGCAATGGATGATTTGAGAAATGCTTATAAGTGTGTTATTACTGCTTATTTACAGGAAAAAAAAAAAAGGAAAAAAAAAAGCTTGAAAATTAATGGCTTATCACCACCAGCTCCTTGTCATTTTCCCCCCTCAAATGCCCTATTCTAGATGCTGCATATTAGACCAGGCAAATTCTAAATTGTGTGAATGTATCTACTGCCATGGCGGTACATTGGAAGACAGACTCTTATAATCCTAACATACTGACCATGAGTAAAGGAGGGCATTTGTGAAGTTGAAGAGTTATATTTATATATAATGTGTGTACCTATATACATGCAAATGCCTGATTTAAAAGAAATAACAGCACTGATTTTTCATAACTGTACTTTTACTTTCACAAACAATTTAATCAATCCATCAACCTATCTGTCTTTCTATCTATATCTATGTGGGGGAGAGAGAGATTGAGAGATTTACATAAAATATAAATACACAGTTTAGCAGCTGTTGCACTGCAAAACCATGTATGTTTTAAAGATGAAAAACAAACAAGAAAAGTACATTAGCTAAAGCAAGCATTTACAGCCTTTTCGTAGGGAGTCTTCATTTAGAAAATCTACTCAGGAAGAATAATTGTTCCCATTCGTTATTTTGCCTGGATGACTTTTACAGAACTGTTTTTGCCATCAATTGGCAAATTCAGTGGAAGAAACAAATTACCCTATTATCAAAGGGTACTTGCAGTAAACAATAGATATTCCAAATAAGCTGTGCTTATCCAGCCATTTTTGCTAACTTCTAGGAACATTATGCCTTCATCCTAATTTGCCTTTGTTTTGTTTGTGTTTAGTGACTGGGTAGATTTCTACTGAAGGACCATCCTGCTAACTGTGCATGTATCCCTGTGGGTGAAGTTCCAGACCAGGGCCAGCTTCATCTATTGAAACTGGTGACCTTTTCAGAGCGTTTCCTGTACTGTTTGCTGTTTCTGTGCAGCTTAATTTCAGCTGCTCTCACTAGGTATGCTAGGGTTATTTTGTATTAGCATTCCTGATATAAGCTGCCCCTGTTTTTACAGGTGGCAATGTAACTATGCTTGAAAGCTGCTTCTGGGCAAATATTTTGCTAAGACAACTTTTCACTATTAATAAGAGTTTGATTTTTATTTCTCTTCAGTATTTATTTAGTCGATAAGAAAAGATGGCTTCAGAATTGGCCTGAGTATACTTCTCAAATTCAAGTATTTAGAATCAAATTCATTCAGCCTATTTTTATGCACCTGTAAACTAGTCGTTGCACCCAAGTTAGTCACATACAACCCCTCCACAGTTAGTGGAAAAAAAAAAAACTGAATTGCCCTTTGGACCTGCTGTTTTTGTTTTGCTTGTATTTGTTTGCTTGTTTGTTTGTTGTTTTTCTACTGGCAGTAGAAGTAGCCAAGCTTAAGACAAACCATCAACGTCTAAACAGGAGATTAAAAAATAAAGGGTTAACATCTGAAACCATAGTGCATTCATCTCAAATATTTTGATTTCCTTGCAAAATGATATATATTTCATTAAACTTTTAATAGAGGTTTTGAAATGCAGATTGCAGCACAATCTTTAGTCCTGTCACTTAAAATGTAAAAGGTTTAATAGATCAATAGCCAATGGATTAATGAGTCACTGATGATAATAACAGCAATTTACATCAACAGCACCTATTATCAAGAGTAATCACAAAGCACTTGGGAAGCAGATTTACAAACTATTTCTGCTTAAGTGGTGTCAGAGGCCAACTTCCTTCAGAAGCCAGATTGAGAAGGATAGGAAATAATGACCATTAAAACAAATACTGAACTATAGTTGTCACATAGTTTTGTAGAAGACCCACTAACTGTTTCATATTTAAAGGTGAGGGAATAGTACTTTTTCTCAGCTGTCTGAGCATGGCTTCTCACTTACAGAAATCATTCTGGACATATGTGTTTCACTGTGTGCCCTGAACACCATCAAAATATGGATTTTAAGGACAAAACATTTCTTAAATTGAAAGGATCTCACATGGAAGACGTTATCCCCACTAGTATTTCACATGCATCAGTCCTAGATTAAGCTGAGTCTCATCAACTGAAAAGCAGACTCATACAACTGGAGAACACGGTCACTTCTCTGAATATCTCCTCAGACAATCTTCAGGACTTGGGACACTGTGCTAACTGAAGCTTTGAAATGATCCTATGTCATGTAGTGAACTAATATAAAGGTGACAGAAAGTCATCTCAAGATAATGCCTGATGACTCAAATGTAATGAAGCTCCCATGGTAGACATTTATGCATTCATGTTTTGAGCCCTGAAACACTTGACCTGAATGTCCGTATGACTCAGTTTCAACAGATAACATTAATACTTTCTTACCCTGGTTTCTGTAGTACCTTTTGTGAACACAAGCACTTTCTCTCTTACTCCTTGAAGGAAATGAAAACCTACATTGTCTTTGTCTTATAAGGTGTTGACTAACAGATTCTCTAATAGTATAATGCAATCTTTTCCACTTTAGGCTTTGGGATTTACAGTTCAGTCCTCAGGGACACCTAATATCACAAAGAATTATGCACACAACCTTTGCCTAATGGTCTCAACTACCAAGAATTCTTTATGTGAGGTACCAAAAGAAGGAAATACAAAGACAAAACAATGCAAAACGGGCATGCATTTTCAATTTCTGTTTCTCCATCACTTTATAATTTTAAATCATCTAAGCAGATCAGTTTTCCCCTGCCTTTGAAACAGGAAGTCTTTCTGCTCTGTTGTCCACCTTTCTTTGTCATGCAGACCTTTTTTTTTTTTTTTACTTTCTTAACTATATCCACAAATAAACTACACTCCTTTTCTATAAAATTACAGTGCTCTTCTATTCTTCATGCTCATATTTCTTTTATTGCTTTGGGTACTCTGGAAGCTGCCTAGTTTTTCAGATTCAGTGTCAATACCTGATCTCCTTGTTTTGTTTTTTTGGGAAATCCCAGCTCCCTTCAGCCTAACTTTCTGCAGTCTCAGCACTGTCATTCTTTTGTGCCTGCATGCTGATACTTGAAAAGAAAGCAGACAGATTTACAGCTTTCCTTTGCACTAATCTGGCAGTGACATGGCACAGCTGCAGTAGTAGATAGCTGACTACAAGAACCTTGATGAACTCCATAACGTAATGATTTTGTGAACACAGATGGAATTCCCAAGATGCATGTAAACATTCTTTACATGCAAATAGTCATTAGTCATCCTTACTCTTCATAATTGTGAGTGTATTCAGCACAGTCAAAATGCTAATTTTGGTAACAATTTATAACCAGAAAGATAATCGACTACCTGTACTGGAAAATATAAATAGTAAATTCAGTATTATATGACCACGTAGGTCGTAATTCCCCTAACAGTCTTTTGACTAAAGTGATCTTGAAACTAAACTTTGTTTATTTTTTGTTGTTGTTTTTGCTTTTGTTTTTTTTTTTTTAAAAAAAAGGTTGATGGAGAGAGCAGGTAACATCCCCCTACATTTTCTTTTCACAATTCTACTAGAAACATGAAATGTCCCACTTTCATAGTTTCATAGGGAATAAGAAATGCAAATGTGTAAAAACAAACAAACAAACAAAAAAACTGTTAGTCTGGTTTGGAAAAAATAAAAACAAACAAAAATATTTGTCAGACCTTCCGAGCCATAATTTTGCAACAGAGAGTGTGACTCTGGGAAACTTTCAGCTGTAGTGACCATAAGTTTGCACAGAGGTATGGATGATCTACAACCTCATTGGAATGAATAGAAATTTTGCCATTGACTTTAACTGAGTTTCATTCATCCTTTTAATGTAATGTAGTTATATGCAAATAAAAAACGCTGAGAATGTGTCCCTAACTTTATCTCTGTAATTCTCTAGATCTCTAGGAAAACTGTCTCAAAAAAAGGGAAGACTTTATTTAAAATATAATCCCTTTGGGTCTCCACAAAAGTGTTTTTTACTTTCAGAACTTATCACTTACTACCGCCAAAGACTTAAATACAAAACAATAATGACAAGATGCCCAGAACAAAATAGCTTGAGGCCTATAACACCATATAAGAAACAACTCTTAATTTCCCCTGTGGTTTTCTGTAATCTTTGACACTGCATTTACATTCTGCATTGCTCTCCAATGTGTGATAGAATCCCAGCACAGCAATATAAAAGTAAAATGGTTCCAAAGGGTTATATTAAGATACTAAGAATCTCAAAGACAATACATTAGCTATTGACAATTTTCATGAATAATTTTATTGCATTTTTATTACTTTGTAGAAAAAATGTCTGTACAAGATGCAACATCATTATTCTTTTCCCTTTCACTTTCAAATGATTTTTTTTTTGATACATCTAAAAAAATCTGTTTTTAGTTATAGGTCTAAAAATCACACTTCTAGTTTGAATCTGAAATGTAATTAAAATGCACATTTCTCCACTGAAGTTGAATGGACATGAAAATAGGAAATGTCTTTTTGCCCTCTTTTGTAATTTAATAGTGTTTTAATTTTTAAAAGGCCTTTTTTAAAGTAAGAATATTTTAGTTAATAATTTAGTACTCACTTCAATTAGAATACTTGTTAAAACTTTCAATGACATTACAATTAAAAGTTTGAAAATAGTTTTATCATAATTCTCCAGCTCTGAAAAGAAAGCATATGCAAAATCACTTTTTTATCTCATTATTGTCACAGTATAAGTCTTTAAAACTACTAAGCAGGATTCTTAACTGAAAATGTATTTCCACGTATCTGAGGTGATGGTCTTGAAAGGGTCATCTTTCTCAGCTGCTGCAAACTGATGCAACTCTGTTAACTGCAGGGACAGTGCTCAGAAATGGGCAATTCCATAGTTTTGTCTTTGCTACCCAGCAAAGAATGGGCAAACTTTCAGTTCAAGAAAACCTTTGTCCAATTTGTGAGCTCCTACTGCTCATCTTGGTGTAATTTGCCATGAGCCCAAAGTGCCTCGTGTCCAGTCATCTCAGGATTATAATCCCAGCATCTCCTGCTTTAGTTGAATCTGAGCAGAGGACAGGTCCAGATGCAAGTGGAAAGCACAAATTTCCTATAGCACTTGATTATTTACAGTTTTTCAGATCAAATGCATAGAGTGTATATGATGTTGTTACGTGAGAATAACAGCACTGTACATCCACTTTACAGAAGTCTGTTAGATTAGACAAGGAACCAGGTAACAGAGAAGCTGACTGAGAAAGCAGCACAGCAGTTCTAACAGCTTTAAATAAACAATGCCCAACACCAGTCTGATAAAAGGGTTGCTATGCTGAAGTTATATGAGGTGTGTTTACTTAGGGAAGACATTAGTATTTAATACATATTGCAGTGTTTAAATAGCAACACATACTACAACTAATGTTAATAATATCTCTAATAATAAAAGACACAAAGCAACATGCTGTTCATGAAGTTCATTGAAAAGGTGTTTGGTAATGCCTTTTAACTTTTTCTTTTACCTGGTAGTTGTAAGTGAAATATTTCAGACTTTGCCTATTTATCTACTTGGATTGAAATTTTCCATTTCATTTTCCATCCCATATCTAATTAAAGTTTTCTTTGGAAAACCTTGGCTAGCACACCTTCTTTTATTTCTGAGCATGTTATTATGCACTTTCAAATGACTGGATGCCTTCACTGTGCTGCAGCTGGATCACAAAGACGGCAGGAAAGGTCCACCTTTGTACTGTCTTTATAAAAGCTCTCCAAAATATACCAGGTTATCAGTTATCATCTAGTTGATGATAGAGGCTTGAAGGTTAAAATCTCTTCATATTTTCCCTTGACTGAGATTCTCCAGCCTAGAGTTTTGAAGTGCTAAGTGGACTTTCTCTGCAAATACAGCTCTGAGATGCTGCAGGCAGCAGGACTGAGAAGAGGAAGGATGCCTTTCTCCACTTCTTCGAATAAGTACAAACCACAATACCCTTAACTGGTCCCCAGGTTCCAGTGCACGCCTCAGCCATGTCCTGAGTTAAAACAGATGCAAGATTGGGAAGCAGAGGCTAACACCAGCTTTACACAGAAAGGAAACCTTTGTGTATAAGATGTACAGGATCTTTGCCATGCTCTGGCTTACTTCTCTGATCTGACTGACTGACTGGGCCACCAATATGGCAAGGTCTAACGTGGGGATCACCTGTAACCCCCATGTTTGATGTGACTGAGATAGCATGTCAAAGAAGGGGAAAGTAAGGAATTGCAAAATGGAATTGAAAAGTGGAAAAAAGAATTTCTGGGATACAGCTGATAGACTGTGGAGTCTCCCTTCCTGGGGATATTCAAAGCCCTCCTTGGAGGAGTTGTGTGGATATGTTGTCGGGCAAACAACTGTATGTGGCTCTGTCCACAGAGCCCAGCCTGGCTCTGTCTGCCTCCTTTGGGTAGGGTGAGATGAAGCCTCTGGGGAGGTCTCTGCGATGGCTTGCCCCACTGCTCCCCAACCCAGCCTGCTCCACAGCCAGCCCTAGCTGTGCCCTGATCCATCTGAACTGAGAGACTGGCTTGGAAAAGCAACTAAGAGACTAGGATCAAGTATCACAGGGAAGACAAGGGGAGAAGAAGAAGTAGGCCAGATGAGTAGCGCTAGTCTGAGATCAGATCTGGAAACTTCTGTGTAGGGAAAAAATGACAACTGGTCAAGAAACGTATACCAAGGGACTGAGGCAACCAGTGAGAATGGAAATAAAAGCAAACATCTGATACCCAGGCTGATCTGATAAACAGTGTTGGACCTAGTCATCTACACTGAGACAAGAAAAGTCCTGATCTAGAAATGCACACTTCTTTCAACTGAGTTTAAAGGATGGATGGTTCAAGTACAGAAATCCATTGCAGTTTATGCAGAAGGTTAGATGACACTACTCCCATGTCTGGTGTTTGTGGAGTAAGGTTGATAGATTGGATAAAGAGCAGAAGGGGGGACACTAGGGATGGCTAGGTAAGGAGAAGGGATTTAGGAGAAGGGGTTTAGAGAAGGAGAAGGAGAAGGAGAAGAGAAGGAGAAGGAGAAGGAGAAGGAGAAGGAGAAGGAGAAGGAGAAGGAGAAGGAGAAGGAGAAGGAGAGGAGAAGGAGAAGGAGAAGGAGAAGGAGAAGGAGAAGGAGAAGGAGAAGGAGAAGGAGAAGGAGAAGGAGAAGGAGAAGGAGAAGGAGAAGGAGAAGGAGAAGGAGAAGGAGAAAGAAGGAGAAGGAGAAGGAGAAGGAGAAGGAGAAGGAGAAGGAGAAGGAGAAGGAGAAGGAGAAGGAGAAGGAGAAGGAGAAGGAGAAGGAGAAGGAGGGGAGATGGACGGACAGAAGGGAAGTGAGCATTAAGGTGGAGTGAACAAAGCAGAAGAGATTATTTTTGGAATGAACAGACAGATGTCACAAATGTTTCTAGAGTCCAGAATGTGTTGCTCACTGCAACTGTCTCACCATGTTCTTCCCTATCAGGAAATGCCTACAGGAAATATTAAGGAAATGCTTGAGCCCTTTCACTGTTCATGCACAGGCAGAGGTGGACAATTCTCTGCTGCTTCTGCCTGTTGCTGTGCTCATTTTGCCTGGTGGTGCCATAGTACTCAGTCTTAATGATGACTGCAGAGTGCATCAGCAGGTACTATATGATAGAATTTTTTTTTCCTTGAGATTAACAATAGTGGTAAAAAAAAAAAAAAGGGCAAACAAAACCACAAAACCACATACACATAGACTGTGAAAATGCAATCATCCAAGAATTAAAGAAAGCCACATTTCAGGTTTACTCTTCCATATTTATTAACACATCTTTCTTTTTCTGCCATTCTCAAATAAATGAAGCCATGAAGTGGACAGCTAGACTTATTGTATAAGACTTCTGTCTTATGTCAAGCAAAATTGTGTTGAGAAAAAAAGAGCACGAAGCTTCAGGACAAAAGAGGATATTCTCATGGAAGTTAAATGCTGATCTGAAGAGTTGTATTCTATCCTTGTCTCAGCTACAGGGTTCCTCTCTGATGCTAATCAAGTCACTTTACTGACTGTTTCATAAAAACTTATCATCATGCTTAAATTTATATGGGTTGAATTTGCTGAAGATCTTAACCTTTCCAGATGGAATTGAAGCCTCTGTGTGCCAAGCTTTGCACAAAAGCTGTAATACTATATGAAATACTCTGCTCTATAAGTTTCTAAATAATGGTTCATCTAAAAGCAGTGTAAAAATTCTTACCTCAATGCATCTATGTAAAGCAGAAATTCAAATCTCATGTATGTTTTGTGCAAATGGAGGAATGATTTTTTCAGACAGTTAGGTAATGTGATGATAAGCACTACAGAAAGTAATAATTTAGTTTTCAGTGCAGTTTGACTAATTGGAATTAATGGGTTGTAAGGACATATTGAAAGATGAAGGTAAAAAAGAAAAAGTTCAGGGCATAAGCAGAAAAAGGACTATGTAATTAAAACTTTATCAACATGCACTCATGATAAGCCACTGTTGTACCATTAAGCCTTAATTATACCCCTTCTTAGCCTCTTATCTTACAACCTCAATAACATTTTCAGGTATTGTTATTTTGAGTGCAATATGTGCAACAATCTACATGTTTACCTTTCAGAATATGTCACATCTGGTTTGATGATGTTGGTTTTATTTATTTATTTATTTATTTTATTTTATTTGTTGTTGTTGAAAAAAAAGTCTTCTTAAAAAAATCAATAATTTCTTTCTTAGTTTTCTATTTACTGTTTAGATGGAAAGAAAAAAAAAGGCAGGTTTCTTGAAGGAGATAGACCATTCTTAATTTAAGTTAGCGTGGTCCCTACGTGGTCCCTAAATTCCTGGGCACATTATCTGAAGAACAGATCAAAGACCAATTGCTTGGCACCATTCCACCACCAATTAAAAAAAAAAAAAAAGAGTCTGGAACTTAAGCATTTGCAAACATTTTTGTTCACCTTTGAAATGAGACTTCCATTGGTTTGGTCTGAAGACATGAATATAAAGCAGTTAAGGTCCATGAAACAGTAGTTAACCATACCATTTCCATATAACACATAAGAAAATGTAAATTTTAGATATCATCTTAAGTACTGAAACTCACAAGGTGTGACCTTCTAAGGCTCTCTCAGCCCCCTATCTATCCATCCTCTCCAGCTCGTCAGCTCCTGTGAGGAGGGGCTGCCACTGCTTCTTTCACCATAATTTTCAATAACTGACATTTTTTTTAGCCTCTGTCTGACCATAATGTATGTTTTTGACTATTCATTTTTGATAGAATCTATTTTTTTTTCAGTATAAGTACTGACGAATCTATCACAAATTTATTAGATTATTATAAAAATAATTAATCTTTTTGTCCCTTCGGCCCTTTAGGTTATACACAAGGAGACGCAAGCAAATAAATTGTTTAAAAAAAAAAAAATTGTGTAATGGTCTTACGGCTATTTTTGTTAGAAAACATAATAATTTTATTTGTAAATATGGAAAGTTTATTTATGACAACTGGATGTCTCCTAGATAGTTCTCATGACTTCTAAGGAAAAATTCATGTTTAAGTTATTTGTGAAGTAAAGCAGGTAAAATAAAACAGCTTGTGAAACTCCATTTTAAAGGCAAAAGCTGCCTTATTTTAATGAGAATTCTTTCTTTTCTTTCTTTTCTTTTCTTTTCTTTTCTTTTCTTTTCTTTTCTTTTCTTTTCTTTTCTTTTCTTTTCTTTTCTTTTCTTCTTTCTTTCTTCCTTTCCTTTCCTTTCCTTTCCTTTCCTTTCCTTTCCTTTCCTTTCCTTTCTTTCCTTTCCTTTCCTTTCCTTTCCTTTCTTCTTTCCTTTCCTTCCTTCCTTTCCTTTCCTTTTCCCTTTCCTTTCCTTTCCTTTCCTTTCCTTTCCTTTCC